>NW_024068435.1:0-150436 GCF_009389715.1 Phoenix dactylifera | reverse complement strand
CGAGTATATTAAGTTTTGATATTTATCTGCTCTTATACTATACTCTATAAATTAATTAGATTGCTCTCATGTTGCTACATACTTAATATATTGAAAAAAAATTTTAAATGAAAAAGATTTCATATGATATTAAAGATTTTTTTTTTAAAAAAAAAGGGTTGGATTTTCATTCGTGCTTTCTTTGAATATCATTCTTGATACTCCTTGAAATAACTTGAGAAAGATTCTATCTACACTTGAATCTATATTTAGAGATCTCTTCTAGCTCGTATCTCAAATGTCTCATTTTTAAAGCCAAACTTTTCATCCTTAATGTTTTATTATTTTGCAATCTTCTTGATATTGTCAAAACGGGAGAGAAGTATCTGAGTATATGTTCATAATGCTTTATGTTTTAAATTGAATATAAATCAGCTTAGATTGAAATATGTTGATTATGTTAAAGCTGATTAACTCTAAAGCATTATCATAAAGTATGTTCTTAAAGTGTCTCCTAGATTTTATATTTGTTTTGACATGTATTTACTCTTTGTGGTAGTTTGTATTTCTTCTCTAAAATACTGTACTTTTGGCATAGATGAAATACAATGTTTCTCTTGAGTTATGATCTTTTTGATTGTCCTTACAATGCTATCTATTTCATTGTTATTTATTCTTTTTGATGATAACAAAAAGGAAGAGAAAATATAAGAGAGAAACTAGAAGCAAATTCTATAAGAAAAATTATATAAGGGAGAAAATATGAACATCAACCTTAAACTAAGAGTCATATATTATGTACTTAAGGGGGAGACATGTGACAAAAAGAAAATCTAAATTTTGACAAAAAGAAAATCTAAATTTTGGCATATAATCATATAGATTTTTCTTGCCTCGATACATAACATAAAACTCTTGTTTTGGCACAAACTTTTGGAAATTTTGCCTTTAATGATATACAAGAGTAAGGGGGAGCAAAGCCAAAAAAATTTTGACATTCATTTGGATAACATAGGAAAAACTTTCGGTTCATTGATACATACTCTAAATTGGACTATTTTGAAACTCTTGAACCAAAAGCAAGTTATAAATGTTAAATCTAATTTTTCATATGAATACCAATTTGTTTATACTCAATGTTTTGTAATCATCAAAAAGGGAGAGATTGAGGATTCTAGTATTATTTTGATGCTTACAAAGCCATTGAGGCCATATGGAAGTGCTAATGCCATTAACTTAAATGCGTATGTACATAAACACTTAAGGAAGAAAGAAATGATACATTCTCGATACGCTCGATACATACTCGATACATTCATAAAACATCATGGAAACGAGATCAAAACAACTCTCAAGAGTAAATTTCGAGATAAGGGTTATAATAGAGCAAGTGAGAAAACTTAGAAATTAATTATGACAAAGTTTCAAGTTAAGATTACCTTAAAGGGTAATTCTGTAATTTTACTATCAAGAGAATAAAATCTTATTGTGTCTGAGGATGATAGTAGTATTTTGATGATTAATACAATAATCAAGAGTATATTACAAGTTAATTCGATACATCATTTATAAGTCTGTTACTCTCAGTACATTAGTATAATAAGATAAAGATGCATTTTATTGTTTATATGGATGAATCTAACCTTAAGTTGCAGCAAAGTATGGATTGAGTCGACCCCAAGGTGGATTGGGTTGACCCCGGCACATCAAGAAAGCATCTGGCACACTTCTGCAAAAATGGCACGGATGAACAGTAGTTGGGTCGACCCAAGCAAAGAATGAGTCGACCCAAACCTCAAGCCTCTCAAGCCTCAAGAAAACAATTCTCTGGAAACCCTGAGAGGGTCGACCCAAATGAAACTTGAGTCGACCCAAACTTGCGTCAACCCTAAGCTAACATGAGTCGACCCAAAGGCAATGACATTCAAAAATAGGTTCTCTGGAAATCCTGAGAGGGTCGACCCAAGTGGAAGTTGGGTCGACCCAACTGAACCTTGAGTCGACCCAAAAAGATGTTGAGTCGACCCAAGTGAAGGAATGCTGAAATGCAAGGTTCTGTGATTCTGAGAGGGTCGACCCAAGTAAAGGTTGAGTCGACCCAAGTGAAAGTTGGGTCGACCCCAGTAAAAGTTGAGTCGACCCAAGCACGGGCAGAAGCATAACGGCTAGTTCTGCAGAAGTACTTTTTGACCTTCCAACAGTGAGTAACGGCTAGTTTTTGAATTCTAACCATTGGGGCTTGTCCAATAGATGAAGGAAACTATTTAAAGTGGCACTATTCATCAGAGAAAACATCCTTTTGCAAAATATCAAAGATTACACAAGAAAGACAAGTGTCCTAATCTTCTTCATCCAAGTGCTTCATTCAAGAGTCAAAAGAAAGTGGTTGAGCAGATTTCAAGAGACATTAAGAGCTCCATCCACCCTTGAAGAGTGAAGCATTCTTGATAAAGAAGAGAGAAGTCTCATCAAGCGATAACTATTCTCTAAACTCTTCTTTGTAGATTATAATTGTTATATTTGCTCATCTAGGAGCTTAAACTTTCTTACTTCTTTTATTAATCACCTTGTAAAGGTTTGTTGGTGAGCCCGCAAAACCAACGGTGTAGGTTTATTGGTGAACCCGTAAAACCAATTGTAAAGGTTCGTTGGTGAGCCCGGAAAACCAACATATGTTCGTTGGTGAGCCCGTAAAACCAACATAGGTTTTTGGTGATCCCGAAAAACCAAAGTGTAAAGATTTTTGGATTGTGAGCTCGGAAAACAATCCAACTGTAATCCGCGGGATTATAGTGAATTCCCAAGGGGTCGCTTGGGGAGTGGACGTAGGTGCTTAGGAGAGCACCGAACCACTATACTTCTTGTATGTTTGTATTGTGCTTTGTTATATTTCACTAACTCATCAATTGACATAAGTAAGATAGTAAAAATTAAGAGAAACCAATTCACCCCCCCCCCTTGGTTTGTCACCTTGGGCAACAAGTGGTATCAGAGCAAGGTGCTCCTATAGTATTTGTTGATCTCACAATCAAGAGTCAAAGATCATGACAACCCAAGTGGGATGTTCTATGAGTGAGGGACAATCCACAAATAGACCTCTTCTATTTAATAGCACAAATTACACATACTGGAAAGCTAGGATGAGGATATTCACTCAAGCTCTAGACTATGAATTGTGGTATATTATAACTAGAGGACCTCACACACCCACAATTAGTATAGAGGGCGCTATCATACCCAAACCAGAAATGGATTGGAATGAAAGTGATAGAAGATTAGCACAATTAAATGCTAAAGCGATTAATGTACTTTATTGTTCACTAGATGTAAGTGAATTCAATAGAATATCTACATGCATCTCTGCAAAAAAAATTTGGGATAAACTTGAGGTCACACATGAAGGAACTAATCAAGTTAAGGAGTCAAAAATAAACATATTAGTACATAAGTATGAATTGTTTAAAATGGAATCCACTGAGTCCATAACTGATATGTTCACTCGTTTTACTGAAATCATAAATGGGCTAAAGAGTTTAGGAAAGTCTTATACTAACTCTGAAGTGGTGCGAAAAATTCTCAAGTCTCTACCAAGAGTTTGGGAGGCCAAGATAACAGCAATTCAGGAAACAAAGGACCTCAATACACTGCAATTGGAGGAACTTCTAGGATCACTCATGACCCATGAGTTGACCATGAGGCAAAATTCAGAAGATGAGGTCAAGAGAAGAAAGACCATTGCCCTAAAGTCTGCCACTCCAAAACAAGAAACTGAGTCGGAAGAATCTGATGATGATGATGATGAATTTGATGAAGAAGGAATGGCTATGCTTGGAAGAAAATTTAGAAAATTTATGAGAGGTAAGAAGAGATTTCATAAAAAGAAACCCTTCTTCAAAGGTAGCTCAAGCAAAGAAAAGGGTAAGGACAAAGAAAAGAAAAAGAAAACACCTATTTGTTATGAGTGTAAAAAGTCCGTGCATTATAAGATAGATTGCCCAAAATTAAAGTGGATGGCAAGAAAACTTAAAAAGAAAAACTTCATGGCTGAATGGAGTGATAGTGAGGAGTCAAGTTCGGAAGAGGAAGATCATCAAGAGACGGCCCAAATATGTCATATGGCCAATGACGATGAGGTAGATTCTGAACTTGAATGTGATTTTACTGTTGATGAATTACATGATGCATTTTTAGAACTCATGGAAGAACACAAAAAACTAATCAATAAAAATAAAGTTCTAGAAGAAGAAAATCAATCTCTTATCAAAGATAAGCTGAAATTATCTCATAACTATGAAACATTAAGTAGGAGACTCACAAATGAAACCAAGAATCTAATTGCTGAAAATGTCAAGTTAAAAGAAGATTCTGAAAAATATAAATCCTTAGTAGACAAGTTTACACTTAGCTCAACCAAATTAAATATGATTCTTGATAGTCAAAAAGCTGTATATGATAAGGCTGGATTAGGATATAAAACAAATAGGAAACAAAAATATTTAAAGAACATATTTGTAAAAGCTAAAAATAAAAATATTACTTGTCATTGTTGCAATAAATTAGGACATAAAGCTTATGAATGTAACTATAGAAAGTCTAGCCAAAACAAATTGAGTAATAATTATAAGCTTAAATTCAAGAAAGTTTGGGTTCCAAAAGGAACATCAAGTACTAACCCTAAAGGACCCAACATAGTTTGGGTACCTAAAGCTCATTTTTGATCTTGATTGCAGGGGTGTCTTGCAGCTAATAAAGTGGATAAATGATGGAATCTAGATAGCGGCTGTTCAAGACACATGACCGGTGACGTAGACCAATTTGTCATCTTGGAATCTAAGAAGGGTGGAGTAGTAACCTATGGAGACAATGGAAAATGGTATATCATTGGAAAAGGTAAAATTTTCATTACTCCATCTACCTTCATAGAAAATGTCTTATTAGTTAATGGTTTGAAACATAACCTACTTAGCATAAGCCAATTTTGTGATAAAGGATTTAAAGTCACATTTGAAGCATCAGTATGCATAATCACAAATCCTAAAGATAATAGCATTGTACTTATAGGACAAAGGCAAAGAAATATTTACATGGTAGATCTTCATGAATTAGGCAAGAAAAATGAATTATGTTTAATTACTAATAAAGAAAAGAAAAATGAAACAAGTTGGCTTTGGCATCGTAGACTAGGACATGCTAGTATGGAATTAATATCAAAACTAGTCAAGAAGAAATTAATAAAAGATGTGCCAAAATTGATCTTTGAAAAGGACAAAATTTGTGGACCATGCTCATTAGGAAAACAAACAAAATCATCCTTCAAATCAAAGAATATAGTATCAACAACTAGGCCTTTTGAACTCATACATATGAATCTATTTGGACCCACTAGAACTGCAAATCTAGGAGGGAAGAAGTATGGACTAGTTATAGTAGATGATTTTTCAAGATATACATGGATTTCATTTTTGGCACATAAGAATGAAGCATTTTCAGCATTCTTGAAACATTATAATTATATCATAAATGAAAAGAAGCTCACCTTAATAGCAATTCGAAGTGATCATAGAACTGAATTTGAAAATCAACACTTTGAAGAATTTTGTAATGAAAACGGTATCTCACATCAATTTTCAGCACCTAGAACGCCTCAACAAAATGGGGTTGTTGAAAGGAAAAATAGGACCTTGGCAGAAATGGCATGCACGATGTTGTGCGAGTCAAATCTTCCAAAGTACTTTTGGGGCTGAAGCTATAAGCACTGCTTGCCATATTCTAAATCGGGTTTTAATACGACCTATAACCAAGAAAACTCCTTATGAACTTTGGAAGAATAAGAAACCAACCGCTAAATATCTTAGAGTATTTGGATGTAGATGTTTCATTTTAAACAATGGCAAGGAGGATCTAAGTAAATTTGATGCCAAGCAGATGAAGGTATCTTTTTAGGATACTCCACATCTAGCAGGGCATACAGAGTGTTCAATAAAAGAACTCTTGTAGTCGAAGAGTCAGTTAATATCATATTTGATGAGTATGATAGTGAGTCTGCTAGGAAAGAAAATATTCTTGATGATGATGCAGGAATTATTAACTTTGAAAAATTAAATCTTGATGACATGCCAATTCAAAATAAGGAAAATGATAGCGTGCCACCACAATCTCGAGACTTGCCAAAGGAATGGAGGTATGCATATGGACACCCTAAAGACTTAATCATTGGTGATCCATCTCAAGGGGTAAGAACTCGATCCTCTCTTAGAAATTTAAATGATTATCTTGCTTTTGTTTCACAGTTATAACCTAAGACTTATGAAGAAGCTGAAAAAGATACCAATTGGATAAATGCTATGCAAGAAGAATTAAATCAATTCAAAAGAAGTAATGTATGGACATTAACTGAGAGACCAAAGCATAACTTTGTAATTGGAACAAAATAGATCTTTAGAAATAAATTAGATGAAAATGGGGTAGTTATAAGAAATAAAGCTAGACTTGTAGCTAAGGGATACAATCAAGAAGAAAGAATAGATTTTGATGAAACATTTGCTCCCGTAGCTAGATTAGAGGCTATTAGATTACTTCTAGCTTTTGCATGTTTCATGGATTTCAAATTGTATCAAATGGATGTAAAAAGTGCATTCTTAAACAGTTTTATAGAGGAAGAAGTATATGTAGAGCAACTTACTGGTTTTGAGAATCATGAATTGCCAAATCATGTGTTTAGACTACATAAGGCATTATATGGATTGAAGCAAGCACCTAGGGCTTGGTATGATAGATTAAGCAAATTTCTACTAAATAATGACTTCAGTAGAGGAAATGTAGATAAAACACTTTTTCTCAAAAGAAAAGACGAAAATCTGCTAGTGGTACAAATATATGTAGATGACATAATCTTTGGTGCCACAAATGATAATCTTTGCAAAGAGTTTGCTAATTTAATGCACGGAGAATTCGAGATGAGTTTGATGGAAGAACTAAGTTTCTTTCTCGGATTACAAATCAAACAAACTAAAGAAGGTATCTTCATTCATCAAACTAAGTATACAAAGGAAATACTAAAGAAGTTTGGAAATGAAAATCACAAGGGAGTAGGCACTCCAATGAATCCTACTAGTAAGCTAGACAAAGATGAGAAAGGAAAGAGTATTGATATTAAGCTTTATAGAGGATTAATTGGATCCTTGCTCTACCTTACTGCTAGTAGAGACATCGTGTTTAGTGTAGGAATATGTGCTAAATACCAATCAGATCCTAAGGAGTCACATTTAAGTGCTGTTAAAAGAATCCTTAGATATTTAAGAGAAACTACAAACATAGGATTATGGTACTCAGATGCTGATTTTGCTGGATGCAAATTAGATAAGAAGAGCACTAGTGGAACATGTCAATTTTTAGGAAATAACTTAGTATCATGGTTTAGCAAAAAGCAGAATTCAGTAGCACTGTCGACGGCCGAAGCTGAATATATAGTTGCCGGCAGTTGTTGTGCTCAAGTACTATGGCTTAAGCAAATACTAGAGGACTATGGAGTTAAACTAAATAACATTCCTATAAAGTGTGATAATACTAGTGCCATCAACCTTACTAAAAATTCGGTTCAGCACTCTAAAGCCAAACACATTGAAATAAGATATCATTTTATTAGAGATCATGTGCAAAATGGAAACATATGTATTGAGCATGTATGTACTGAGAAACAATTAGCTGACATATTCACGAAACCTTTGAGTGAAGATAGATTTTGCACGCTTAGGAGGGAATTAGGCATATGTGATCCTTTTTATTGAGGAGATATAAAAGGGAGCAAGCAGTCTCATGATACACTCCTCCCATTTCTAAAAACCCATGAAACATTAGTCAAACTTGTCATCTATAGATTTCTTACTCATGTATCATTGTCCCAGTAAGAGTTTGTAAGGATTGAAAGAAAGAAAAATTTTTAAAAGGAAAAAAGGAAGAAAAAGAAAAATTTCTGAACTTGGGTCGACCCAACCCAGAATAGGGTCGACCCAACGTTGAGTCGACCCAAGAAAAAACTAGGGTCGACCCAACGACGGGACCCCAATGTTAAAAGGGGGACCCGTGAGCCATCTAGGGCACTGTTTTCACTTTGTCCTCTTCCGAAAACCCTATTCCCCACTCTCAAATCTCCTCCAATCGTCTCCAAACAGTAGATTACATCAAGATCTTGAAGAAATGGGACCCAAGAGAGCCGTAGCCAAGCGATCCGAGAGAGTTTCACGGATCACCCGTGCGGATAGGGCTGCTACAGAGCCGTCAACAGTGTCTCCACAAGGTGAGACACGTGTAGAGACTCCTCCTCCTCCCTCCCCTTCAGTTCAACTTGCAAAATTTGCGGGGAGACCGGTTACCACGGGGAGAAGGATCCATTCCGAGTTTTTGGATCAAGAAGGGTTCCGTTTGGGGGAATGGATCCGAAGGCAAGGATGGGAGTATCTTTGCTCCCTAGATGTGGTGATCTACCCAAGATTAGTCCGTGAGTTCTATGCCTTCCTCAAAACTGGAATGGGAGGGCTTATATCTGAAGTTCGCGGAGTAAGGGTTAGAGTCTCCGAAGAGAGTTTGAGTGAGTTGCTTCATCTCTCCTGCGAAGGAGCAACTCCAGAAAAGCCCGAAAACAAATTCAGAGCCTTGCAGTTGATTCTTGAGAATAAAGACTTCGATTACTCTGAAAATGTAATAGCAAGCTCTCTTTCAGCTGAAATGAGATTGTTGCACAACTTCATTGGTCGGATTTTATTTCCGAAGAGCGGGAGATTTGATCTCATTTCTGAGCGAGATCTGGTTGTTATGGAGCACATTATTCAGGGCATTCCCCTGAATCTCCCGGCTATGATACTGAGGCAGATGAGAAAGGTTATATGCAACTCCAGAGTCTCTCTGCCTTATGGTATGATACTCACCCTGATCTTCAGACAGCATGATATATCTGTAGAGGGCGAGATCTCCAGGCATCTACTTTTCACTGACACAAACACTGCACGATCCCTTATTCGCATGGGTTATGAGAAGGTGAACGGGCAGTGGGTACGTGCTGGAGCGGAGATTCAGGGTGATGCACCAGAGATTGGAGACCCTATCCCTGAGGATGAGGAGCCTACGGATCATCCTACAGCACCTTCAGAGGCTGGACCTTCGTCATCTATTCCTGCGGAAGACACAGATGAGTTTTGGAGTAGGATGACTGAGCTTATGTCAGCTCAGGCGACAACTATCACTGATGGACTGACGAGCAAACTGAATATTATGACTGCTGAGATCAGTGATCTTAGAGAGCAGATAGGAGCTCTACGGAGAGAGAGAGAGGTTCATGGACCATCTGTGCCACAGGCAGCTGAGTCAGAGATTTCGGCACAGAGTCATCCAGCTTACCGAGCTCCACGCCAGACTCAGTCCCATCAGGCTCGACCTCCCCTCGCCACTTATACTAGAGGGATGAGGACTAGATCACAACCATTAGATACCCCCTAGGCTGATATTAGCATTCTGATTAAAGCCTAGGATATGTATCTAGTTCTCATATGTATTTTGTGTTGATCATGTACTTTGAACTTTGATTGAGGAACATTGTATTTGTTTTGTTTTGGCATTACTGTACTACAATGTTCCATTTTGATCAATGAAACTAAAATGTTTGTTAATTATTGTGTCTATTCCCATGCACCTATTTGATGATAACAAAAAGGGGGAGAAGCAAGGAAAGAGAAATAAGTTGAGCAAGGAAAGAGAAATAAGTTGAAATTATAATAGAAAAGCATATACATTTAAGGGGAAGCAATTTGTAACAATGAAAATGTTAAAGTCTAAAATTTAAAATCGAATTTCAGAATTTGGCATATAGAATTTCAGAATTTGGCACATACCTTTCACACCTCGATACATAATCTGAAACTCATGCTTTATCTCAAATTTTTGAAGTTTCATCTTTAATGACATATAAAAGAAAGGGCGAGTAATTCAAAAGGGAAACATTTGGATGAAATAGGGGGAGACTTCACTCTCAAATTTGAAAAGCTGAAATTCAGCAACTTGAGCCCTTTTAAAACTAATTTTAAGATAAGTATCAATAGGCTCATACTCTATATTTTGTAATCATCAAAAAGGAGGAGATTGAGGATGATAGAGGTATTTTGATGATTAATACAATAATCAAGAGTATATTACAAGTTAATTCGATACATCATTTATAAGTCTATTACTCTCAGTACATTAGTATAATAAGATAAAGATGCATTTTATTGTTTATATGGATGAATCTAACCTTAAGTTGCAGCAAAGTGTGGATTGAGTCGACCCCAAGGTGGATTAGGTCGACCCCGGTACATCAAGAAAGCATCTGCCACACTTCTGCAAAAATGGCACGGATGAACAGTAGTTGGGTCGACCCAAGCAAAGAATGAGTCGACCCAAACCTCAAGCCTCTCAAGCCTCAAGAAAACAGTTCTCTGGAAACCCTGAGAGGGTCGACCCAAATGAAACTTGAGTCGACCCAAACTTGAGTCAACCATAAGTTAACATGAGTCGACCCAAAGGCAATGACATTCAAAAATAGGTTCTCTGGAAACCATGAGAGGGTCGACCCAAGTGGAAGTTGAGTCGACCCAACTGAACCTTGAGTCGACCCAAAAAGATGTTGAGTCGACCCAAGTGAAGGAAGGCTGAAATGCAAGGTTCTGTGATTCTGAGAAGGTCGACCCAAGTAAAGGTTGAGTCGACCCAAGTGAAAGTTGGGTCGACCCCAGTAAAAGTTGAGTCGACCCAAGCACGGGCAGAAGCATAACGACTAGTTCTGCAGAAGTACTTTTTGACCTTCCAACAGTGAGTAACGGCTAGTTTTTGAATTCTAACCATTGGGGCTTGTCCAATGGATGAAGGAAACTATTTAAAGTGGCACTATTCATCAGAGAAAATATCTTTTTGCAAAATATTAAAGATTACACAAGAAAGACAAGTGCCCTAATCTTCTTCATCCAAGTGCTTCATTCAAGAGTCAAAAGAAAGTGGTTGAGCAGATTTCAAGAGACATTAAGAGCTCCATCCACCCTTGAAGAGTGAAGCATTCTTGACAAAGAAGAGAGAAGTCTCATCAAGCGATAACTATTCTCTAAACTCTTCTTTGTAGATTATAATTGTTATATTTGCTCATCTAGGAGCTTAAACTTTCTTACTTCTTTTATTAATCACCTTGTAAAGGTTTGTTGGTGAGCCCGCAAAACCAACGGTGTAGGTTTATTGGTGAACCCGTAAAACCAATTGTAAAGGTTCGTTGGTGAGCCCGAAAAACCAACATAGGTTCGTTGGTGAGCCCGTAAAACCAACATAGGTTTTTGGTGATCCCGGAAAACCAAAGTGTAAAGGTTTTTGGATTGTGAGCCCGGAAAACAATCCAACTGTAATCCGCGGGATTATAGTGAATTCCCAAGGGGTCGCTTGGGGAGTGGACGTAGGTGCTTAGGAGAGCACCGAACCACTATACTTCTTGTATGTTTGTATTGTGCTTTGTTATATTTCACTAACTCATCAATTGACATAAGTAAGATAGTAAAAATTAAGAGAAACCAATTCACCCCCCCTCTTGGCTTGTCACCTTGGGCAACAGTGTCTAGCATCCTAATTTGCTTGGAATATAATATTATTGTTTCAATGTGCATAACTAACCTTCAAAGTGCAAAAAAACATGGTTAGAGTCGACCCCAATTAGTTTAGAGTCGACCCCGATATATTTGGCACGCCTTGGAACGAAGTAACACACCTTTGGAACACTTAGCACAGAGTAGGAGTTGACCCCAGAAGAGATGAAGTCAACTCTGGCACGTTTTGGAAACATTCTGGCACATCCTGGCACAAATGAACAGTAACTCGGGTCGACCCCATAAAAGCTCGAGCCGACCCCAGCTTCAACCACTGCAAAAACAACTTTTTAAAATTGACTGAGAGGGCCAACCTCAGAAAAGCTTGAGCCGACCCCAGGCTGATGAACAGTAACTTGAGCCGACCCCAGATTTGCTCAGGTCGACCCCAGCACGGCTGACAGCGTAACGGCTAGTTCTGCAAAAATACTTTTTGAGCTCCCAACGGCTATAAACGGTTAGTTTCTCCATTCCAACGGCTAGAAAGTCATCTTTGGAGGTTGGAGAAGCCTTTAAGAGCCACTATTCATCAAAGAAAGATATCATGGTGAAAATTAAAGTGTACATTCAAGAGAAAAAAAATCCAAGAGAGTTTCATTTATTGCTTCATCTTAAAATCTGAAAGAAAGTGGTTGAGCAGAATTCAAAAGACTTCAAAAGCTCTACCAACCCTTGAGGAGTGAAGCAATCTCAGCAAAGAAAAGAAAAGGATCTTCAAAGCGATAATTGTTTTCTTATCTCTTCTTGAAGTGCATATTTATTATATTTGCTCACTTAGGAGTTTTAAACCTTATATTTTTTTTATTTATTGTAAGGTTTGTTTGTGAGCCTGTAAAACCAACGGTATAGATTGTTGGTAAGCTCGTAAAACCAACATATGTTGTTGGTAAGCCCGTACCATTGACCAAAAGATTCAATCATTTATTTGGCTTTTTATCGAATTAGCGTGGTATCTCTCTCAAAAAAGTGAAATTTATACCTTCACAGAATATGCAGAGTGGGCATCCACAAAGAAGCCAGACCAAGTAGGATATGAGGAATTTTCCAGATTACTAGTAGGTTTAAATGCACCAGCATATAACAATAACCAAATCGAGAGGAAATTTTGTCTAAAATTATTGGTTCACTCACATGATGCAGGGCTATTGGAATTGAAAAGAATAAATTTCCAATACAATGTTGGTGATACCTACATCCTTTCATGTCTACTTCAATATCTAGTTACCCTGGGGAGATTCCAAAATTAACCGCCACATATTCTTTTAACCACTTCATGTAACCAAGGATCTTTCTGAAATGCAAATTCTCGTAAACGCTGTAAAAGGTTCTTCTCAAATCTAGTGTAAACTTGCAATGAAAGAGATATATACATGTCATCGTAATATTGACCAGTTTTTATATCTAGCATGTAACATGCAAGAAAAATGGAGGTGCTGGAAAAATTGGAGGTTGTGCGGGAGAAAATTATCAATAGCTAGTTCTCTGCCTCATCCATTTCGTGGCTGACCACTTCTCTCCTTTCAAAACTGCACATCCTCCATGAATACTGTTTGGGTCAGACTCCCCATTTAGACCCTGAAAAGAGCAATTACCAACGTTGTATAATGGTACCAAAGAACTATAAACCCAATCCATTCTTTTGAAGCCCACTAAATCATAATGAAAGAAATTCATTCACTCAGCAAGAAGCTAAAAGTTCATTGAAGCACATGGACAGCATTAGCATAGGATGGAAGACAAACCATGCTCCAAAAGAGAACTGCATCTCCTTTAATAGGCTTAACACACAGCCCCTTCATCATCTTTCCTCCACAACTGCATTCACCATTTCCAGCCTGAATATAGAGGACAATGAATATATTTATTAGCAGATTGGATAGAAGAGGAAATTAAGATAGGCCATAGCTCAGGCTGCCAGTGTTGATAGAAAAAGCTTAAGTATCAGATGTTTACCATAAATTCATCATAAAAAGCATTGCCAGAATTTTTTTATTTTCTTTTATCATAATCAGGATGAAACTTTAGATAAGAATTAGCATTTAAACATTTTTTAAGCCAAAACTGAGACCAGCAATATAGCCAAGAAGCAAACATATTTCATTTTGGAAAGCAGCATGTGTAAAATATTGAACATTAGTGAACTATCGTTCCATAACTTCTATTTAAATGTAAGACATTAAAATAAAAGTTTACATTTAGCATCCTTGGGTGTTTGTTTCAAAGTAAGTCAGGAGGGCTCGAGTTAACATGGGTCTAACTGGATTAGTTGGGTTTGCCACAAGATTTGCCGTCTCAGTATCAAATACCGTATTGGTACCATCCTATTAAAATGTTGGTACGTTTGAAATTGTCCTTAGTTCAGCATACCAATTGTCGATATGCCCCTATACTATGTGCTGGTTCGGTACTGGTATAGTATGGTACAATGGTATAATTAGTATGCACTGGAACTGGCCGGTATAGCAAACCTGGTTTACCATATTTAGATCTATTTTGGCCAAGTTAGGTTTACTCAGGGAGGGTATTAAACTGGACTGATCTAGCCTGTGCTGGGTAGATTGAATTGGACCAAGTCGAATCATGTTTGGACCAAGTCGAATCATGTTGGGGTAGGTCAGGTCAAGGTGGGGTTCCCTTAAATATAGTTACTAATCCATGAAAGCACAACTTTAGCTCTCAAGAGGCCAAAATCAAAATGTGATTTTGGGTTTTACAAGGAACTTGATGTTCATCTTCTGATACAGTAGTAGCACAACAGATATCTTGGAGTAATCACTTGTGGGTTGATCTAAAGTTTGGCTCTTCTTCTTATGCCTTTTGAATCAAAATCTAGGATAATTTTAGGTTTTCAGTGCAGGACTTGGCCTTATGCCTTATATGGGAACGAGCTTAGGTATCAGTCATCAAGATGTGATCAAGAAATTATTGTTCAAGATACACAGATACATGCAATATATAAATGCATAGATTCCATTAGCCAGAGCTCTCTCTAATAGCCAAACAATTCAAATGAAACAGCCAACCTCTAAGCAAACTAACAAAAAACATGCAACCAATCATCATGATCCCTGCTATGATACATCTAAATTATGGATTTAAAACAACACCCTACAAAATCCTCAATAGCCATGTCTCAAATAAGACTAATAAGACCCCACCAATGTCAAAAATTCTGACGCCACTTGATAATATCAGATTGGAGATAAAGAAGACTGCTAGTTTTGAGGACGAAATTGATGAGAAACCATAGCAAGACCTGGGTTAGAGCAATCAGAATGATCCAAAATATTAAAGATGTGAATCAATGACAATGAACAAAACAACCGTCTGCAACTTACATAAATCCATACCCAGAATGCTTTCATGACCAACGTCATGGAGGAAATAGGTTGCCATTAGGTTAAAAAGGGGCACGCGGATGAAAAATGAAATAGGTGCAAAGGCCTGAGGCACCAAGAGATCAAACGAAGAAACACGTGGGATAAAGAAGTCAATAATGTTTATGATATCTCAACTGGCAAGATGCAGACATTTGAGATTTTGATTTGGAAGTCAGAGAAATCACCCAAGCATAATAACTGAGAAAATTATATCCTAGACATGGAAGGGCATAGCCAAAAGAAACCACAAGGCGCACCAAACAATATATAGTTCACTAGAGAAAGAGCTTCCTCGGTGAATGGAGATGGAACAAAACAATTGACAGGATCGAGTTGGTTTAAAAAACTTGGAGAATAAAGGCAATCAACAGGTATGTAAGATTCAAAGATCTCAACAGAAAAGCACCTACAGTCCTTGAAGCACTTCAAGTTGAAAAGAGATACCTGCTTGAAGTATTGCAGAACAGCAATGATAAGAAGTCAATGGAAGCACTAGATACAAAGATACCATCAATTAACCAACTCGATTCAAGATAAATCGTATAATTTGGCCAGTAAACACAAACTGAAGGACAAGGGTAGATCTGATACAATTTCTAAGGGAGTTCTCATAATTTGGTTCCTAGATTTTTTTTTTATTTTTATTTGGGCGCGCCATGCCCATTAATAACACCATACAATTTATTACTATGTAATATTAAACACTGTTTCCGTCGCACAAACATAATAAATAGTATTATGTTATGATAGTATGCCTCTCGACAATATAGCATCATAGAATTTAGTACTAAATTACCAAGCCTTTTGGCTTGGTAACAGTTCAAACCTATGCGTACCAAGCATATAAACTGTAAAAGCTTGAAACAATCTCTTATATGATAGCATGAACCCCGTTCATAAGATGCCTGGGCAAGCACATGTGCTCCATGTTCACTCAAACATAGCATGATATATGCCACTTGGTATGTACTGGCATGGGTCAACACACTGAACCATGTGAACAAGTCTAAGCCATCTCCTAGGGATGAGATATATACAGCTTCTTTTGCCACTGGATTGTATCTAAATCTGAGTACTTCCAAAGGAAGCATGCAAAATTCTCTTACCATTACTATTCAAGCATTCTATGGTATGAAATTGATCGAAGACATATTGCTCTAACAACTCTAACTACACAAAAATATGCAACACTTTTCTCTTTTCTTTGTTTCAAGCAGCTGCTTTTATGCTAAGATCAACTTGCAAATGAATAGAGTGTTGGTTGGGCCTAGCGGAAGAGAACAATACAATAAAAGACAGAATCTCTAGTTATTAAAAGCGGAGAACAAAATATCCAAGCATACTCAAGGATGCAATCCTTAACAATTATGAGGATGTTAAGTTATAGTAAGCAGCTTATAGGTTCCAAGAGAAAATATGACATAATTGCAGCAAAAGCCTTAGTTTCAGGTGCAATTATAAACTTATGATATAAATTCGAATCTATTGACATCAACAAGCTAACTGATACAACTGAAATTAGTTTATTTTACAGGTATTAGAACCCAATGTTTTAGTTATAGTATAAAGGTGAGATGCAACCCTATTTCTTAGCAAAACACAGATTTTAAGTAAATAAAATTCTCTGGATTCTGTCATCTAATTTAATCCCCAAAACCATCCTAGATTTAAAATTTTAAAAAAAAAATCTAGATATGCCACTAGAACTGACACAACTAAAAAGCAGGTCTTTTTTCTGATGTCAAATGAAATGAATGATAATGCACCAGAAATTTCACATAATAAACTAACCAAAGGAAAATATGTTTCACCCCCTTCAACATTATCGCTTAAATACATGAGCATTGTTGCTATACGTTGCCCTCCACGCTTCAAGTTGAACTGCATTCAAATGGTTCATAACATTTCTATTAGCATATATAGCAATAAATAAAGATTATCAAATAAAGTTTTAGTAGGGCACTTACAGTGTCAGCAAAGTAATCATGATGCGGTTTGTAATATTGATTTTTTTCATACCTACATAATAACAAGCATTAGCTTTGATATGAACAACTGATTCATGCTTATAAACTCTAGCTAGAGGTGGAGAAGTTCAAAATTTTACCGCAGTACTTGAATGAGCTCTCCATTCTCAGCAGGGACTTGAGAAAAGACAGCAATCCGCTTTTCAATTGCCTGGGCTAACCAAAGAAAAGTAACTGTTGATACATGAAGTTGATCATTGTAACCATATGAAATTTACCTAAACATAAATAACCTACAAGAATGAAAATGCATGAGATTCATCCATTAGACAATATCAAGCATGACACCATGGCTAGACTTCAAAATATAAATACTCTAATGTTGTCAAACTTATTTGATTTCCTCTCTGACCAAATGCATCAAATGCAAACAGTTTCACTAATATGGCTCTTAACAGATAACTCTGGCATAGTGATGGTCAGCAGACCAGACAGCAATGAGAGATAAATTCGACAATAAACATTAGGCAACTTTAAACTAAGGATAGTAGATGTTGTGCATTTATTAGATTGCAGTCTACTAATAGATTATACTCAAGGAACTTTATCATCCTTGTAGGCAATGCCAGGTTAAAGTTTTAGCCATTGACCTTACTTCAATGTCTTCCTATTTTATCAAATTCTGTCAAACAGTTGCCGTGCCCCTCAGCAGATGCTATTATGTCAGGGGCATGACACACCCTTTTAATGTTATTCAAATTACTGAAAATGAAAATTACTATGCATATAAAAACCTTTAACTTCCACAAACCACATAAAAATACAAAACCCTCATGAAAGAGAAAGTGAGAAACAGGCGGTGCTGCCAGGACATACAAATGATAAAAAGTGATAAGATATTATGGAGTAGATAACTTAAATAGAAGGGATGATGTGGCACATAATATAAGCAACGCATGCACATAATATAAGCAACGCATGATCTAACATGGTTTTAAGGTGTTTCTGTCTCAGCATGAGACATACTAACACCCACTAAAACTGAAAAATAAACAGACAACAAAAGAAATTGCAACAAATTAATTAAAAAAAAAAAATAGAAGTAATCCCAATGATTTGCAGCTCTCTGCTGAATAAATGAAGGCCTATATAATTTACTTTTAGTGGAAGAAGAAATAAAAATAAGAAGCTAGTTATAATTACATGACAAAGTACAGCATAAAGTAAGGTTTTAAAAACCAGTACAGATGGTGGTTTCAGTTTTTCCTAGGATGGTTCGACTCTTGGAGCGGTGGTGCACATCGCTTACAGATTTGAAGGGCTTTTTTTCTTCTATTTTGACTTTTCATCTTTTTTAGGGTTCTGATACGTAATATGGATATTAAGTCAATTTTTCCTTATGTGCAATATGGATATGAATTGAATTGAAGTTAATTTAATTGCTTACTATATTGATCTGAATAGCATATATTGTTCTGTAGCACCACCAACTATGGTAGGGAATTGCCTCATGCACAAGGAATAAATTGTTCCACAGTCCCTACCACTCATAGTAAAAACTTATAACCATTTAGACAAATAAATTTTGTTCCCTTTTGTTATTAAGTCAATAATTCTATTTCTAGTATGATTTTGGTACCAGGTTTAATGCTCAATCAAATTTTCTTTCACACTTCACATTGCATCAGCCAATATGGTCATCCAACTTAAAAAAAATGCCCTGATCAGAATAGGCTTGGTATGGACCGAACCAGCCTTGGTACTAGCTCATACCAGTCAGAACCACTAGGGTGAGAGGTTTTTCCAGATCCCATGCTTCAAAAAAAATGTTCACATCTGGAGAGGCTTCGTACCGACTTTACCAGTCTTGGTACCGGTTACTACTAATCAGGAAGGCCATTATGTCATGATCCTGCGCTATTCCGGTGTCCAGGCACCCATACTAGTGTCGGTTTCACATCAGAAAAGTCCAATGTTGATAGTGTAATCCCTTTCCACCAATTTTTGAATCCATGCTGTTATGTGATTAGTTCCATTATCTTGGATCTGTTAAATAAAATAGCAACAAACGAAGACATATATAATAGAATTGAAGTTTATAAATAAAGTGAAATAGTGGGGAGATCTTTCAAGTTTAAGGATGTCGAGTGACTGACAAACTTCTTCACAACTTAAGAGAAAATTTGGTAACACAACAACAAAATTTGCTATGTTACAAAGGTTCAAAATGAGGCAACAAGCAAGATCCAATCAAACAAGATTACGAAAACTAGAAAAGTGAAATATTAAGATGGTTCTGTTGCATAGGAAAAATAGAATTAGGAACAATAATCTTAGATGAGGCATCAAAGTTGCATCAACTAACAAGTGCTGGCTTCATGATGAGTATGGTTGGGCATATGGAAGCTAGTTCTGCAGAGGGCCCCCTACATGTTGTGCTTTTGTCTGTCGACGAGTTTAAAGAGAGCAAGGGAAGATATAGGCTAAACATGGATGATAGATGGAACTTGTGCAATTTAGAGAGACTAAAGGAAGACATTGGCTAACATGGATGATGAACGGAACTTGTGCAAAGTCATATGAAAAGCCTTGTATTAAACGTAAGTAGTCCTTAGAAGTTAGAACATATGTTTGGTGAATAAGAATTTAACCCAAATGGTGAGATAACATAATACTCACATACTTTGCACAAAATATTAAAGGGATTGGTGTTAGATGTATGCCCTAGAAGCCAATTTGGCTGACACATTGTTGATTCTAGGGACATAATTTTGTACTTGACTATTTATTATTGAATAAATAAAAGGCATCTTTTCATTCATATTGTTTATGTGTCTATGAATCGTCCAAGAAATTAATAAGATGATGATACATATTCTCAAGAGTTGAGAATTTGAGCCATGTATCATTGGTGATTAATTTCTAAATGCTCCTGATCAATGGATCATCACGAGGACGGTGATCGATCCGATCAGTGCACAGATCACTTTCCTTCTGGATGGACGAGACTTGAGTCCACAGTGTAGGGACACTGAAGTGATAGTGCAGGTGCTTGTTAGAGAACAAGGGTACTGAGCGTGACCAAGACAAGAAGTCACTTGGATGTCTATCCACTCGTCAGTGACTTGCTTGATGTTGCAGTAGTGTGACTGGTCCTTTGACCTGCGGTGCTTCGGCTACTCACAGTGAGGTTATTGTAGTTTGACTGCACACATACATGGTCTCTAGCCATATGGGTCCATGCAGTGTAGATTGGCTGCAGTAGGTTCACTGTAGGAGTAGGGTATGCACCTATAAGGAATCTATCGACCTTGATAGAAGAGGAGTGATCCTATGTGATTTGTTAGACTGAGTTCTAAGACCTTGGCCAGGGCAGTAATATAAAGTGGAGAAAGAGTTTTCCACTATCGAACTCGAGTCGAATAAATCTTGACATATGACAGACGATGGGGTTTGACGAGTTGTCCATGACCTCCGTCCTGTAGGGATCCACGATAGTAGGACTGTATCACATGTTAACTGCACCTAGAGGTTCATCATTCCATTCTGCTGGGTAGCCACTACATGCTGCTAGGTGTCACTGGTGGATGGTGGGACTCATAGGGATTATCTTGATGATCGATAAACCCTAATGAGTTGAGTTGGAATCGTTCCAACCCATTGAAAGGAGTTTTCAATGATATTGAGATAGAGATCACAATATATCTCACTACCAGTCAGAATAGAACCTATGGGGTCACACACACTAGAAGTATTGACCGATCCGATGGTTGAAATCGTGATTAGGAATCACAAGTAATCAATTTGATTGATAAGAAGTTGAAGAAAGGAACAAAGGGAATTAATTAATTGGACTTGAAACAAGAGTCCTACTTCGGGTAGGATTCCTAGAGTCCTAATTGGATTAGGACTGGGAATCCTAGTTGGAGTAGGACTGGGATTCCTATTTGGAATAGGATTCCTACAATCCTAATGAGATTAGAAATTTTGAATTGGATTCCTACTTGGAGTAGGATTCCTAGAAATCCTAATTAGATTAGGACTTCGGATTCAAATAAAGTCCTAATTGGATTAGGACTAAAATTAAATACATCCTAATTAGATTAGGATTCCTTAAGTCTAAATTAATTATTAATCTAATGAATCAACATGACTCCTAATTGGATTAGGATTGAAGAGTTCAATTGAGTCATGATTCATTCAAGTCCTAATTGGATTAGGACTAGCATAGATTGAACCCAATTTGGTTAAGCCTAATTGGATTAGGACTTAACCACATTAGGGCATCCAAATCCTTACCTAATGAGGATTAGGGCAACCATGAAGGAGGGACACACGCCCCTCCTCCTTTCATTTTGCTTGGTGCGGCAACAAGAGGGGCCGGCGCCCCTCTTGGAATTATTTCAAGGGAGCTCCTAAAAGTTAGGAGCTCCACTTGTTATTTAAAGAGGGCTTCATGGGGGCTGACCTAATAGATGAGAAGGTTTCTTCCTTGCTGCCGTACGCCCCCCTCTTGCTCCTCCTTTGGTTCAGCCGCCATTAGCAAAGGGAAAAGAAGAGGAGGCGTCTCCCTCCTCTTGGTCTTCTTCCTTGGCTTCAACGCGTGTGAAGAGAAGAAGGCTGCGAAGGGCTTTGATCTTCTTCCTCTTCTTCATCCTTCTTCTTCCTCCTCTCAAGTGCAATCAAGAGTTGATTGAAAGAGAGGACATTAGCCATCAAAGCTATCTCTGCAAGGGAGCTAGCACCCCGGTGAGATAGAGAGCTTGGATCGGATCCTGCTTCGTGTGCATACCCGTAGAGGCCGGACGTTTGAACGGCTTCAAGCGAACCCTCTTCCAAAACCACGAATTCAGATTTGCGGTGATCATCTACCCGCGCAAGGTGAAGATTTGATCTTCCTAATAGTTTTAAAAGTTTTAATTCTTACCTAATTACGAAAGGTCTCGAAACAACGTTCATGCGATGAACGTCGAACCCGTGCATGCCGATTCCGCTGCCATCTGAAAAATTTTTGAAATATCAGCGGCATGGGCGGGTTCCCAACAGTGGTATCAGAGCCTAGGCTTCGTAGATTAAGGTAAGAATTAAATATCTAAAGGCATATTAGATCTGAAAATTGAATGATCATGCATGCTGAAAAATTCTGCATGCAGATTTTTCAGGGGTGCTGATTTTTGCATGCTGATTTTTATGTGATAAAAAGATGATTCTAATTGCATTGTTAATGGGATTACAAAGTTTAGAATCATGATTAGCATGATCAGCGACCTATGTCATGATATAATCAGTTAGTTTTCAGATCTGAAAATTATAATTGTTGCATACGGTGATGATCATAGGATTCAACCCCTTTTGGTATCAAATGTAATGACCTGCGATGTGATCTGCGATGTCATGAATTTTTCAGATGCTTGCATGCATCTTATTTGATGTTTTGAGAGGCCTGCGTGCCTCCTAAAAGGAGATGTAATTTATTTTTATTTTTATTTTACATCTGGTTGTATTTCTGTGATGTGATGTACATCAACGATCAAGTTGAAGCAAAGGCATGAGATGAAAGGTGATCCAAGCGGTTGATGGCGATGGGATCAAGGGTTGATCAAGGATCGAATCAAGGAGGCTTGGAACCAATTCAAGAGTTGAAGACCACTTGATCGATTGATGTGCATGTGCTTGTAATACGACCTAATTAGAATCCATGATCATCACCTATTTAAAGTTTAACTTTATTTGATGCTGCGATTATAACTGCCTGTGATGTGCCGTTTGCATGTGATGTAAATGCGAGTCGGGTAGATAGGTTTACATGTGATGTAGCAAACCCAATTGAGACCTAAATCAAAACCTCCTCAATCAAGTCGAGAGTGAACCGACATGAGCAAGTCATATTAGATTAATTGATCTAATTGGTGTCTAGGAAAGCATGAAAGGTGGTTACTTAATTAGGACCTTACTCTCTGAGTAAGAGGAGCCTCCCACCTGCTTACCTGGCCAATTGTTCGATTACCTCTTATGAAGGGCTCAAGTTGCAAACACTAAGACCTGATTAACCAATATTAAGTCAATAGGTCTTCCACTGTAGTAGAGCTGCTAAGGCCTTTCTGATGTTGATTTGTCTCGGCTGGACACAGTGGTCAAGTTGCATCGGGGGGCTGGACCTCTCTATAGACATGAGATGTTGTAGGGTAAAGGTGGGGTTGGGCACCAATAACTGTTAGGTGAGGACCCAATGACGACTTTATTCCTACGGTTATACGGTGGGTCTGACTTAACTAAGAAATGGGACCAATAACTGTTAGGTGAGGTCTTCATGGCTTAGAGACCAAGTTACACTGCAACATGCTTGAGAAGCATTGTACAAGAGTTGTACACTCATCCATCTATGTGTCACCAATAACTGTTAGGTGAGGTGGCATGTAAATTGGTGGGACCGCAGTACCCACTAGAAACCCTAGTCGTGTGGAATTTCCGTTTCCCTACCAGGGGAGTGTGAGGGATTCGAAAAAATAGTGGGAGTTACATTTGTTCTAAAAGACCTTAGAACAGATTAGGATCAAGTACAAAAGTCTAACTAGAATCTTTACTCTCTGCAGATACAATGTCGGCTTCAAACCCTTTGACCCGTATTCTTGAGACCAACCGACTGACCGGAACCAATTACAAAGACTGGCTTAGAAATCTCAAAATAGTTTTGGACTGTGAGAAGATAGGCTACATACTCGATTCAGATATCCCCACACTACCAGCACGTCCTACTGATGTTCAGCGTGAAATGCATAAAAAGTGGTTGGATGATGACATTAGAGTAAAATGCTATATGATGGCATCCATGTCTAATGAACTCCAATGCTAGCATGAAAATATAAAAACTGCTAGGGACATACTGGCACACCTGCAAGAGTTGTATGGTGAGCAGAGTCGCACAGCTCGTTTTGAAGTGTCCAAGAGGCTTTTCAAAGCAAAGATGCGCGAGGGGCAGTCTGTCCATGATCACGGTCTGACCATGATCAAGGACCTAGAGGAGCTTGAGAAGCTCGGTATGGACATGCATAAAGAATTACAAGTGGATTTGATCCTACAGTCATTTCCTGATTCATTTGGTCAGTTTATAGTAAACTACCACATGAATAAGATTGAATGCACTAAGACTGAACTAATCAACATGTTGGTAACTGCTGAGGGAGCCTTGAAAGGTTCAAGGGGCAATGTCCTTGCTGCTGAGTTGACTTCTGGTTCCAAGAGAAAGTCTACTTGGAAGAAAAAGAAGCCTGCTAAGAAGCAGAAGAAAGACAAGAAGCCAAAGAAGGAAGTTCAAAAGAAAAAGGCTAACGACAAAGGAAAATGTTTCCACTGCAATGTCGAAGGCCACTGGAAGAGAAACTGTCCTTCATACCTCGAGAGCCTGAAGAACAAGAAAGGTGACACACCTTCAGAAGGTATAGACTTGCTCATAATTGAAACTAATCTAACGGTTTCTTCTACTTCTAGTTGGGTTATAGATTCTGGTTCTAGTGCTCATCTGTGCACTACCATGCAGGGTCTAAAGGAAAGTAGAAGGCTGGCGGAAGGTGCGGTAACCCTTAGGGTTGGCAACGGGGCAAAAGTTGCTGCTGTGGCTGTGGGCACCTACCATCTGCGACTACCGTCTGGATTTAGTTTAATACTTAGAGACTGCTATTATGTACCTGTTGCTAGCAGAAATTTGATTTATGTTTCATGTCTAGCACAGGAAGGTCATGTTTTTACATTTGACAAAGACTGCTGTTCTATTTATTTGAGAAATAAAATAGTCGCACGTGGTTTTATGATTGACAGTCTCTATCATTTACATATGGATGTATCTGTGAATGTTACCGAGCAAGAAGTGAGTGCCAAAGGATCCAAAAGATCCAGAGATGAGATAAACCAAAGATATTTGTGGCACCTCAGACTTGGCCATATTGGAGAGGATAGGATGAACAAAATGGATAAAGATGGGCTACTCGGCTCATTGACTTCCGAGTCATATCCAGTTTGCGAGTCCTGTCTTCAAGGAAAAATGGCTAGACTGCCCTTTGTAGGACATGGGGAGAGGACCACTGAAATACTTACCCTAGTACATACAGATGTATGTGGCCCATTCGATGTGCTTGCCAGGGAACGTTATTCTTACTTCATTACCTTTACCGATGATTATTCACGGTATGGGTATGTGTATCTTATGAGACACAAGTCTGAATCTTTTGAAAAGTTCAAAGAGTTCAAGAATGAAGTAGAAAAACAAACTGGAAAACCTCTTAAGGCTCTTCGATCAGATCGAGGAGGAGAATACCTTAGTGGGGAATTCCGGGACTATCTCAAAGAAAACGGCATAGTCTCACAATGGACACCTCCGGGTACACCTCAACTCAACGGGGTGTCAGAGAGGAGGAATCGGACCCTGTTGGACATGGTCAGGTCCATGATGAGCTTTACTGATTTACCTATGTTCCTTTGGGGAGATGCCTTACTCACAGCGATTTATTTATTGAATAGAGTTCCCTCTAAATCCGTTCCTACCACACCGTATGAGATATGGCATGGTAAGAAACCAAGTCTGGGTCATCTCAAGATTTGGGGATGTCCGGCCCATGTCAAGAGACTACAGGCGGACAAGTTAGAGGCTAGGACCATAAGTGCTCGTTTTATAGGATATCCTAAAGAGTCATTAGGATACAATTTTTACGTCTCAGAGGATCACAATGTGTTTGTGAGCCGACATGCCATCTTCTTGGAAAATCAGTTTATCCTTGATAGAGGCAGTGGGAGGAACATTGAGCTTGAAGAGAAAGTCTCTGAAAAGCAACGAGTCATGGATCCTATTGAACCCATTCATACAGAGTCAGTACACGATGTCCCTCAACCACCTCGTAGATCTAGTAGGGTCTCCCATCCTCCCGATAGATACTTAGGTATACTAGCAGAGGATACCGAGGAAATGTTCCTAGTGGGAGATAGGGATCACATACAGGATCCCAAAACCTACAACGAGGCGATATCTGATATCGATTCCGAGAAATGGCTGGAAGCTATGAAGTCAGAGTTAGACTCCATGCATTCCAACCAAGTCTGGACCTTAGTAGATCCACCAGAAGGTATTGTACCTATTGGATGCAAATGGATCTACAAAAGGAAGATAGGTTCGGATGGAGAGGTAGAGACCTATAAGGCAAGGCTTGTGGCGAAAGGGTATAGTCAACGCGAAGGCATTGACTATCAGGAGACCTTTTCACCTGTAGCCATGCTAAAATCCATCCGAACATTGCTTGCCATTGCAGCATTTCATGATTATGAAATCTGGCAGATGGATGTGAAAACTGCTTTCCTGAATGGATATCTTGATGAAGATATCTATATGGAACAGCCTTTGGGTTTCACTTCCAGTGATGGAGATCACAAGGTCTGCAAGCTGCAAAGGTCCATCTATGGACTAAAGCAAGCATCTCGGAGTTGGAACACTCGTTTCGATGATGCAATCAAAACGTTTGATTTCATCAAAAACGAAGAGGAACCGTGTGTTTACAAAAAGGTTAGTGGAAGTGCTGTCGTTTTTCTCGTACTGTACGTAGATGACATTCTCCTAATAGGGAATGATATTCCCATGCTAACCTCGGTCAAGGTCTGGTTGTCAAAAGAATTCTCCATGAAAGACCTTGGGGAAGCATCCTATATTTTGGGAATAAAGGTCTATAAAGATAGATCTAAAAGGATGCTTGGCCTTTCACAGAAGATGTACATAGAGGAGGTGCTGAAGAGGTTCAGCATGGAAAACTCCAAGAGGGGTCTCTTACCTCTAAGGCATGGAATTCATCTCTCCAAGAAGATGTGCCCCAACACATCTGAAGAGATTCAACGCATGAGCAAGATTCCTTATGCATCGGCAATAGGAAGCCTCATGTATGCCATGCTATGTACACGACCTGATATAGCTCTTGCTGTGAGTGTCACAAGCAGATATCAGTCGAATCCAGGTGAAGAACACTGGACAGCTGTGAAGAATATTCTTAAGTACTTGAGAAGAACTAAAGATTTATTCTTGGTTTTTGGAGGATCATCAGAGTTAAAGGTAGAAGGGTACACAGATTCAGACTTCATGACTGATGTCGATGACAGGAAGTCAACATCTGGATATGTGTTCTTGTGCAATGGTGGTGCGGTGAATTGGAAGAGTTCTAAACAACCGATCATTGCTGATTCTACTATGGAAGCTGAATACATCGCCGCCTCTGAAGCTGCTAAGGAAGGCTTCTGGTTCAAGAAATTCATTGCAGAGTTGGATGTGATGACATCAGATGCCATGACACTCTACTGCGATAATAATGGCGCCATAGCCCTTGCTAAGGAGCCAAGGTCTCATCAGAAGTCTAAGCATATAGAGCGGCGCTTTCACCTCATACGCGACTATGTGGAGAAGAAATATGTAGAGGTGCAGAGAGTAGACTCCGCGGATAACGTGGCAGACCCGTTCACTAAGCAGCTGAGTCAGCAAAAGACTGAAGCCCACCTTGAGAAGATGGGCCTAAGATATATGACCAATTGGCTTTAGTGCAAGTGGGAGATTGTTAGATGTATGCCCTAGAAGCCAATTTGGCTGACACATTGTTGATTCTAGGGACATAATTTTGTACTTGACTATTTATTATTGAATAAATAAAAGGCATCTTTTCATTCATATTGTTTATGTGTCTATGAATCGTCCAAGAAATTAATAAGATGATGATACATATTCTCAAGAGTTGAGAATTTGAGCCATGTATCATTGGTGATTAATTTCTAAATGCTCCTGATCAATGGATCATCACGAGGACGGTGATCGATCTGATCAGTGCACAGATCACTTTCCTTCTGGATGGACGAGACTTGAGTCCACAGTGTAGGGACACTGAAGTGATAGTGCAGGTGCTTGTTAGAGAACAAGGGTACTGAGCGTGACCAAGACAAGAAGTCACTTGGATATCTATCCACTCGTCAGTGACTTACTTGATGTTGCAGTAGTGTGACTGGTCCTTTGACCTGCGGTGCTTCGGCTACTCACAGTGAGGTTATTGTAGTTTGACTGCACACATACATGGTCTCTAGCCATATGGGTCCATGCAGTGTAGATTGGCTGCAGTAGGTTCACTGTAGGAGTAGGGTATGCACCTATAAGGAATCTATCGACCTTGATAGAAGAGGAGTGATCCTATGTGATTTGTTAGACTGAGTTCTAAGACCTTGGCCAGGACAGTAATATAAAGTGGAGAAAGAGTTTTCCACTATCGAACTCGAGTCGAATAAATCTTGACATATGACAGACGATGGGGTTTGACGAGTTGTCCATGACCTCCGTCCTGTAGGGATCCATGATAGTAGGACTGTATCACATGTTAACTGCACCTAGAGGTTCATCATTCCATTCTGCTGGGTAGCCACTACATGCTGCTAGGTGTCACTGGTGGATGGTGGGACTCATAGGGATTATCTTGATGATCGATAAACCCTAATGAGTTGAGTTGGAATCGTTCCAACCCATTGAAAGGAGTTTTCAATGATATTGAGATAGAGATCACAATATATCTCACTACCAGTCAGAATAGAACCTATGGGGTCACACACACTAGAAATATTGACCGATCCGATGGTTGAAATCGTGATTAGGAATCACAAGTAATCAATTTGATTGATAAGAAGTTGAAGAAAGGAACAAAGGGAATTAATTAATTGGACTTGAAACAAGAGTCCTACTTCGGGTAGGATTCCTAGAGTCCTAATTGGATTAGGACTGGGAATCCTAGTTGGAGTAGGACTGGAATTCCTATTTGGAATAGGATTCCTACAATCCTAATGAGATTAGGAATTTTGAATTGGATTCCTACTTGGAGTAGGATTCCTAGAAATCCTAATTAGATTAGGACTTCGGATTCAAATAAAGTCCTAATTGGATTAGGACTAAAATTAAATACATCCTAATTAGATTAGGATTCCTTAAGTCTAAATTAATTATTAATCTAATGAATCAACATGACTCCTAATTGGATTAGGATTGAAGAGTTCAATTGAGTCATGATTCATTCAAGTCCTAATTGGATTAGGACTAGCATAGATTGAACCCAATTTGGTTAAGCCTAATTGGATTAGGACTTAACCACATTAGGGCATCCAAATCCTTACCTAATGAGGATTAGGGCAACCATGAAGGAGGGACACACGCCCCTCCTCCTTTCATTTTGCTTGGTGCGGCAACAAGAGGGGCCGGCGCCCCTCTTGGAATTATTTCAAGGGAGCTCCTAAAAGTTAGGAGCTCCACTTGTTATTTAAAGAGGGCTTCATGGGGGCTGACCTAATAGATGAGAAGGTTTCTTCCTTGCTGCCGTACGCCCCCCTCTTGCTCCTCCTTTGGTTCAGCTGCCATTAGCAAAGGGAAAAGAAGAGGAGGCGTCTCCCTCCTCTTGGTCTTCTTCCTTGGCTTCAACGCGTGTGAAGAGAAGAAGGCTGCGAAGGGCTTTGATCTTCTTCCTCTTCTTCATCCTTCTTCTTCCTCCTCTCAAGTGCAATCAAGAGTTGATTGAAAGAGAGGACATTAGCCATCAAAGCTATCTCTGCAAGGGAGCTAGCACCCCGGTGAGATAGAGAGCTTGGATCGGATCCTGCTTCGTGGGGATACCCGCAGAGGCCGGACGTTTGAACGGCTTCAAGCGAACCCTCTTCCAAAACCACGAATTCAGATTTGCGGTGATCATCTACCCGCGCAAGGTGAAGATTTGATCTTCCTAATAGTTTTAAAAGTTTTAATTCTTACCTAATTACGAAAGGTCTCGAAACAACGTTCATGCGATGAACGTCGAACCCGTGCATGCCGATTCCGCTGCCATCTGAAAAATTTTTGAAATATCAGCGGCATGGGCGGGTTCCCAACAATTGGATCCATCACTTAATTTAATCAAGTGAATCATTTATGAATGGTACAATTGTAAGATTTCTCCGTGTTCATGTAAATATATCCATGCACATCCTTGCTTCCAATATTCTCCCTCAAATGATGAAAATGTTATTCAAAACCTACATGTCAGCTTTCCACTGCCACTAATTATTCATGTAGTAAATGCAGAAACTTCATATCACTTTATTATTTCAAAAAATTGACAATTTGAAAATGTCATAATTAATATCACCGTCCTAAAAAGTAATAGATTTTGGGATATCATAGTTTCCTTAAGCTCAATTTTACAAAAAAACTTAGGAGAAACATTTGCAACAAGAAACACTCCATTCAGATAAAGTGTTTAAAATGCATGGCAGTCAATTTTAGGAGTTTAAATATAGTACATCTCAAGATTTTTCATAATTAAGAAAATAAGGTTCCATAAACCAAATGGCAAAGATTGAAAAACTTGAAACTGAAACCAACCTGTATAATCGGAAACTTTCTCTCTTCGGAACTCAAAAACATGCCAGAACTTGTACGGACATTACTTTTGATACCCTGGAGAAAAAGGATAATAATCAATTACTAAGGTATGAAGAATTATGGAATCTAAATTATAGATTTTTAGGAGATGAGTACATCTGCTTCTCATGGATTACTGTGTTCTGAACAGAAAATCTAACAAATGTATAATTTGTCTAGCTTTCCTAAAAATTTATGCTACCAACCACACTTCTAAAAGATCCTCATCAAACTCCAGATTCCAAGTAATGGATGCCTATGTTCATAACAATTCTATTCTAGTTGTAAAGGGTATAGATAATTGAAAAATTGAAGGGACACCAAACAATATGAATCTCCATCTATGAACATGGCCTCAACTGTTATTATAGACATGTTACGAACACACCATCAAACTTGTAATTAATGCTAAAGCTCCTTTTCAGAACGGATGAAAAGTTTTATTTCAAAGCTTTACACTGATATACTTGGAGTTCAAATTTAATGAGCAATGGCTATTTTCTATCCAGGAGATCATAAATGAGACTTTATGTAGACATTTTCTGCACAGTTTGTGAATCTACAATAACAAATATAAACTTTCAGTAAAACAACTCAGTCAATTACAACCCCCCATCCCAACACCACCCCCTGCCAAAAAAATGAAATAATGAAAGAAAGAAAGAAAAAGACAGAAATGAATGAAGCAAGTGATAGTCGGAAAAGATGGTAAGGAAGCATCAAGTCTTTCAACAAGGAAATGATGGTAAAAGGATGGTATTCTATTTTATACTAAATCTAATATGCTTCCCAACTTGATTGGTTGCATTATATGTGATTAATATTGAATTAAAGAATTTTGAATCATCCATAATACTGTGAAGCCAAAGTGAGCCAAACGACCTTTTCACATGGTCTACACCAAGCCATATATTTTACATAAGCATAAACAAAGGGAGAAAATTTGGCATCTTGTTAATTAACAGAAGCATCACTTGACAGTAAAAGCTGCCATTTTATGATAATTGTCGATTGTTCATCTCAAACATTGATGCATCATCAACATACAAAGTTGGAGACATGAGAAAAGTAAGAGAAAGAACAATAGAAACATAAGTCATTTGATCATTTGTATAACCCATGTAATAGAAAGAAATAATAAACACATAGCATTCCCATATAATCCTGAATGACAATGTCTGCGGAACCATCCCGAACCTTCCGGTTCGGGGCATACCGATCCCTACCGACGGCGGACTAGGATGATTCCGGCAAGAAAACCGAGACGCGTCGCCGGAGGGGGAGAAGGAGAAGGAAAGAGAAGAAAAGAGAGCGAGCGGGAGAGGGAGGAAGGGGGGAGGGAGGGTGGCGGAGTCCAGCAAACAATGAAGGAGGCAGAGGCCGTTGCCGAATCCCTGTTTCGAAACAGAGATCCGACCACTAAAAAATTTCGAAATTTTTTAGTGAAGTTGGCAAATCGCTTTCCAACTTCACTTAAATATCGCAAATTTTTTACCCAAAATTTTTTAGCGACCGGAACCTTGTTTCGAACGAAACAGGGATCCAACTACAAACTCCATCTCCTTCCCCGTTTGCCGACCTCCGCCGGCCTCCATCTCTCTCCCCCTTCTCTCTTTCCTCTCACGTTCTCCCTCTCCCCCATCTCTTCAACTGTGTTGGTATGGGCCCACGACTCAGGTCCGTACCGACTCGTCCCGCCGGACAATCGGTACGGTGCCCGGTACCGGTTCTGCCAACATTGTTGCATGAGATCATTGAATAGAAACTTAAAAAATTTCTTTCTACGAGAGTAGACCTGAACAATGGTACGTTAAACTAGTAACTACAGATACCCATATATCATCACTATACAATTGAAGTTGAAGCGAAATGGGTGGCAGGAAATAAATCCCAGATCAATTGTGGATGTAATGTATAAAAACAATCAAATTAGCAAATAGATCTCCAAATGAGTCTAGTGAATAGCAAATTGAGGAATGTATTGCAACAATGAGTAAATGACAAGAGTCATTAAACCTGATTATAGTTAGAAGCAAGGTATGCCGTACCGATACCGGTAGGCATACCGATCGCCTACCGGACCGGTACAGTACCAATTCGGACTGATTTGTATTGGTTCCGAACCGGTCTGCCATGGGATCGCGCGCCTGCGCACAGGCACGGTCTGCCGCAGGACCGCATGCCCGCGTGCAGCCAAATGCAGGGAATTGTGTCCCATCAGGAGCCTGCGCAGCCAAGGCAGGGAAATGCGCCGCGGGGAACCACGTTCGGCGCACTAGGCAACACGCGCGGGCGCGCATACCAGTGCGAACCGGTCTGGTTCGCACCAGTATAATACAGTACCGAATTCGGTATCATTTTACTATAAGATCCTCTTTGAATTAGGTATCATTTTACTGTATAGTCTTACCATGGAGCAATACTTCATAGCTGACTAAGGAAAAGCCTTATGTTTAGGAACAAAAATGCAATAACCACACCAAAAAGGTGTGCAGATTCTTCTTAGTCACAGAGATATAATGATGCTCATAAGATGTGCCCTAGGAAGAGTACAAGGAATATGATTAGTCTGTAATAAAATTAAGAAAAAGACCAATGCAACTGATTGCCATACATGAATACACAAGGAGCCATTTTATGCTCATAAGTTTGTATTCAAGAGTCATTAGATACTTGAATTTGTAGTGAAAATGGAGATACTGCAAAATGGGAAAGGAATGCACAAATATGGTAGACAACATGAGGAATCAAGTAGCAAAAATCGGTAAATTACATCAAGTAATAACCGTGGAGTCCAACGTACTACCATAGGACATAGCCTCATCAACACAAAAGAATATTCATACTATGGGACATGAATTGTAGTTTATCCATATGCATTGACCCACATTTGAGTAGAGTGGTGGGGAATCACAAGGTGTTAACAGTATGCTTCATGTGTTTTCCATCAAGTGAATTATACGAAAATTTAGAAGAATGTGTAGAAAAAAGAAGAGCGAGAAAGCCAAAGGATTTGACCAATGTATCTCAACTTGCATACTCTAGCAAATTTTGGTATATAAAACTTACCAACATCTTCTACTAAACCATCCAATTTGGGTCGTACCAACCTGAACTATCCAATTCGGGGTGCACCAATCCAAACCGATGCGAAACTGGATCAATTGGGCCTCTCGGTTTGGGAATTGGTGTAGACTGGCCTGAGCCACTTTGAACTAAGTTGAATCACCCCTTTTTGCTCAATTTGGAGCAGTTCAGGTTGATTCAGGCCATCCCACAACCACTAAGAGAAGAAGGCCATAGGATGCCATTCTCCTCGCTTTTCTTCAAAAGTTGTGAAGGGAACTAATGCAACATGAGGAGCGAAGAGCACTCAAATGCTAGGATTAAATTTCGGAGATCAACACATGAATTGAAGGTAAACTAGATTGAAGAATTCTTCGTTCAATGAAGATACTCTCTTGGAGAATTTTTTTATTAAGATATCAAAAGCACCCTTCACACAATGTATTAGAACCATATATTGGACATATACTAATCTGGGTATTAACCTTCATACAAAATGATAGCAAAGCAAGATCAAATAATAACGACAAATGCTAGAATTTTTCAACTACAAATATAGAAACCCAGCTAAAATTATCAAAGTTTGCTCGTTAAATCTATTCTCTTGGAAACCCTGGCATGCTCCATCTGGCCATAGTACCTGATGGATGCATCCTATGCTACATTAGGAAGGGTATGTTTTGTAAGAAAAAACTCAAATACTCTACCACAAGATTAAGTTCTTAGTAAAAAATTAAAATCCTTGCCTAATTAAAAAGTATTGCAATGGGAACAGTCATAATCATAATCAGCAACATTTTATACTTTTTTATTTTTTTAATTTATCTTGAAGTTTTGCAGTTTTATGTAATTTTAAAACATATTTGAACTCCAAAAGTAATATATTTATGATAAACTAGCCCTATTTAAAACTAGCAGCATAATGCATTATCACCTTCTAGGTTGTTGGAGATCCTTCCTTGATTACCATGCCAAGATCTCTTATAATTGTGTTGCATGAGTCGTTTGATAAAGCAAAAATAATATTGCTTGAAGAAAAGAGTTTCAATTTTTACTATACAAAGCTTGCTCGCTTGAAGTGGAAATATAATTGTCTGAATACCATCTAATAAATTATATTTCAATATTACGCAAAATGAATTCATTTGTTTAAGATATACATATCAAACTTACTACCAATCCCATGTAGAATATCTATGGCGCCCATCCCTATTGCTCATGTTGTGTATGGTACTGCTTGAGACAACTCTTCTAATAATATGTCAAGAGACTGACCATCCTTGCTCAAGATAATGCAAGACATCATATTGGGTCCTTGAAACATTTCCATATAAAGGTCAATAACGTGTAAGAGTGTACTCCTCAGGATATGACGATTGAGGTATACATCTAAATCATATATAAAAAGGGAAGGACCATAATATGCACCCTAATTATCTAATGTGCCAATAGATTCTACTCTAGTGATGATAATGATGAGATGACTTGCTCAGACTCCAATCTACTTCTCAGAGTTTTTTGCCCCATCCATGCCATAAACTCAGAGTATTATCGATGTCAACACTTCCTAGTTATCATTAGCTTCTCCTGAAAATGACCGAAAATATTCATGACCTATGTGCCACGTCCTGCAACAATTCCGGCCCCCCTCCTCCTATAAGCCAGCAACTCCTCACCTTGATATCTAGATCTAAATCTGGCTCCATGGTCCAGCTCCTGCATAGTGTGGGTGAACTTTGCCTCTTTAGTAAATGGACTGATCCCATGTGCTTGACCACTGCCTCCACCCTAACCTCCATGATCATCAAATCCATCATCAATTGCCTCTACCGGATCAATTGTTGCTTTCTTCTTTGATGGGGACTTCTCACGCCTCTCCTCAACTGCACCTCAAGCTCCCTCTTGAACCCCAACTAACCTTCATGCGTTGACTTGCTCTAGCTCACTTCTGGCCTCAATGCCAAGGCTAGCTCTAGAGGCCCATGTGTGATGTCTTGAACTAAACATTCTATGATCAAAGCATTGGTCAAAATCCTCAAATCGCCGACTGCCTGATCTGCCATCATCTCCTCAAGTCCCTTGCCTTCCACTCTAAATGAGGAATAAGTGAGAGAGTCCCCACCACTACACATCTCATACCCCTACATCCTATGCTATTATTCTGCATAGTCAGGGAGGATCTCTTGGCTCATCCAACATTGGTGGGTCTCATGCTTCCCGATATGCAACCTAGCCAAGCATATAGGGTCATCCTCATCATAGACAAATTCCTCAAATGGGTTGTCTTGCTTAGGCTCTTTCCCCTCATTTACATACTTGAGCTTCATGCTCATATAGCAGTGGACAAAAACCAACTCCCACAATCTGTGAGGTTAGATGACTTCTAAGTTTTGTATAGACCAAAGCAAATACACTCCAGTTGCGCTCGTATCCACTTCATAAGACAGTCTACAAGAGGATCTGGTTCTCAGATTTGGTGTAGATGTGCCCGACTGGACCACCACTCCCTCGCATTTGAATAATACATAGCTAGGTTAGCACTCATCCTTAACTGTACATAGATGCGAGGATAGTAACAAGTTGTCCCATAATTATACTTGGTGACATGTTAGATATTAATTTCTCTACTCCTTGCCCTCCAAATCTCCCTTTCCCATCTCGAAAAACTTTCCCCTGCCCAATCAATATAGACTTCATGTTAATGTTCATTTAATTTCAATAAGTTAATGTAATCAAAAAGTTCACCAACAGTCATCCTACGATAGACATCTATTCTTTTATTACCTCACTTATAGACTTTGCAGCCAAGTCTAGATCACCTTCTAGCCTATACACCGCATTCCTCAGATTCATTAGCAACTCCTCGTCCAAGGTGATATTATGGTCATACTAGTATTTAGGATTTAAATAGTGGTCTATACAAAATAATAAGAACAATATTAACTAAGAGCAAAGAAATCCACAAATTATTCAACAAAGGATATTATAAGGTTGAGATCCACAAATTAAATAGTAGTACTGTGCAATTCCCTCCCTATTTTGAGTGTCATATTTGTCCTTAATAATGTGCAAATATGGTGCTGTTTCTTCTAGATTACTGCTCCTATAATCTCTTCTTTGCAAGCTAGCATCTTGCCATATACATAGCCTATGTAAGGGAACTTCTCACTATCCACTACCCATAAAACATCATACTAGATACAAAAGCTTCACTGCATTAACCACCTCAGAGCATCTATCCCAAAAAATCATTACTCAATATAATACCCTCAATATGCTGTCCCTCATATCTCCTTGCATATTTAAAGGCCCTCCATTCATCACAAGTCATCATAGTCCTCAAACAAGGCTTATTAATAAGGAGGCTCTTCAATGCTATGTAGTTTCTGCTAAATCTTATTAACCCTAGCCTAGGTACTACCCTATACATGTTTCCTCATAAGAGCAAGCACCCAGATATGATTGTAGATGTATGTCAATATTGCTTGCCCACTTTCCACTGCTGAGTTTACCTTAGGCAGCTGCCTAGTATCCTTCATCATCAAGTCTATACAATGTGCTTCACAAGGTGTCCAGTATAGGTGTTGCTTCTCGAGCATCAAATCCTTCCCTCCTTTCATGTAATTTGCCCCATTGTCCATGACCACTTAGATGATATACTCCTCAGCAATCTTATCAATTACATCTCTCATCAAACCCAAAATATAATTAGAGTCATGTACTCTATTCAAAGCATTCACTAAAGTATGGAAGATGGTTACCCTATCGCAATAGACCAGGAAGTTAGTGATGCTCCTAGTAGGTCCATACCAACCATCACACATCAATTTCACCTTATAAGTCTCTAGTCCCTTTATCACTATCAATCCAGGCTTTAATACCTTACCTTGCTTCTGCAAAGATGGTCTATGTATTTCATAGGGTATAATTATTAAAATTCACATAAGAACCTAGACATTGGATTCAGGTTGCCTACACTCTTTCCACCTTTTTCTACATTTAATATAATTTTTTCTAATTCAAATATTTTTTATTTAAAAACTAATTTAAAAATCATTGAAATTCTGAACATAATCATTTATGTAAAGAAATTACTCGGGAAAATTCAGAAAAATATTCATTTCATGCATATAAATTACTTGGGGATGTATCTTAATTTTCATCAATTTTACACTCATTATGTTCATTAATTTTCCAAATTTTAGTCAATTATCTATTTAATAATTATGATTTAATTTTATTATTTCATATAATTATTAAAATTCATGATAAGTACCTAGATATTAGACTTAAATTGCCCACACTTGTTCACCGTTTCCTATAATCAACATTTCTTTCAACAAATTTGATAATATTATAAAAATAGAATATATATTGAAAAATAAAAATTATAGTAGTTTGATCATGATCTTATAATATATCACAAGTTCATGCAAAGCAAAAATTTATCATAATTGCCCTCATTTTACTTTACTTTGAATAAATGATAAAAAAAGTGCTCATCTTGACTAAGTTTCTCGATATGGAAGATGGTGACCATGCGAGCACCTCTCTTTCCCTCTCTCCTTTCATCTCTTTTTTTGTAACCCAAGACCTCATCCAAAATGGCTAGTTGGAAGGTATTATTTGAGTTTCTTGATTCTGTATAAGTACTCAAGATCTACCCAGCGAATAACTGATGTGGGACTAAACACACGCTCGCACGGGTCCTCACATACTCTCCCCGTTCAAGTCCTGACGTTCTTGTCAGGCTAAGAGTTTAAATCCATTCAAATCTAATCACAAACACCACATCCGGCCCGTGGTCAGCCTCAATGAATTTGTGCTGCAATGCCCCCTAGTCCACATAGATTATGGGCCGGGTCTGCTCTGATACCATTTGTAACAACCAAAGACCTCACTCAAAATGGCTAGCCGGAAGATATTATTTGAGTTCCTTGATCCTGTATAAGTATCCAAGATCTACCCAGCGAATAACCAATGTGGGACAAAACACAAACCCGCATGGGTCATCACATTTTTAGTTTTCTCTCTCTTCCTCTTCTTATATTGGTCGCAGCATTGATGGGCTGATGCTTACAATGCATCAATAGAAAACAAATGAGATCAGGTTCCTCCCCGACTTTGTTATTTATTTCCTGGAGTAAGAACCTTGGGAGCAAGATTCATAGTAATTAAAAATAAAAAAGAGAGAATCCAATGCAATGATGATGCTCATGAGTTGTGACCAATTAGAGCCCTCAAATAGTCTGAGGAGTGGAATCCATATTAAATAAAAACCAAAAACCATCCAAATGATGTTCGTGACCTACCATATGGGCTCAAAAAGAGTGATTGGGACCTATATTAATTAAAAATAGAAAAGAATTCATATGAGTACAACCGTTACATTATCATATTAATTACAAAAATGAGCGAATCTAATGGCCTCAATCACCATTGAGCTACGCAACTAGATGATGGTGCTCATGACCCATCCAAATGGCCTCAAAAGAAGTGGGACTAAGACCATATTAATTAAAAAAGAAAAAGAGAAATTGCCTCAATCACCACTGAACCAAGCAACCAGATGATGCGCATGACCTATCTCCATGGCCTCAAAAGAAGTGGGAGTGGGACCATATTAATTTGAAAAACAAGAGGAATGGCCTCAATCATCGTTGAGCCAAGAGCTAATAGTCATTTCATAATGGTAGCTGCATAGAGGTCATAATTATTGTAACCTTACTTTTTTTTGGTAGGTATTGTAGCCTTTCTCAGCTCTCCTCCTGCTTAGGTGCAACAGTTACCACTAGATCATAATCCATCCACATGTCATTAAGCCATCATTAGAATTTGGAAAATGATCCTCCCCATTTATTATTAATTTTCATCTATTTTTAAATACCTCTAATTGGTAATCACACATTGTTGTCTCGATAATTAAAAAGAGAGAGTGAGGGAAACTCTAGAGGGTCGAGTGCCTAAGCCATCGTATTAGTCAAAAACAAAAATGGGGCTGAACCAAAGCGACAAAGCCTCCCTCCCTCCTCCCTAGTACCCCAAAAGTCCAAAGTCATCATATTAATTCCCAAAAAAAGAAAAGAGGTGGGGCTAAACCAAAGTGGCGAAGCCTTCCTCTTCCCTAATACTCAAGAGTCGGGGCCATCTGCCATCATATTAATCCAAAAAAAGGTTGGGGCTGAACCAAAGCGGTAGACCCTTCTTCCCTCCTCCCTCCGCACAACCAATTGAAGCGGAATAAAGGGCTGCACCGATCTCCCCCCCTCCCACCACCACCAATCAAACGCTTCCAACCTGACTGATTAAAGCCGAGCTAGAGGGTGACCGATCGACGCTTTCATCCCTCATCCTTGGATGAAAGTGTGTCCGGCCGAAGCAATTGTATCAATCCATGTCCTAGCAGGGATGAAGGCAGGACAGGCAAGACGATGAACGAACATAGGTTTCAAGGCTCCGCACCCGTCCCAGGTGCTATAATCTCAAGGGAATGGGACAAGATAGTTGGGATAGCCCCCATCCTGCCAAGACTTCAACCTTTAATAATCAATTTCCAAATTTGTAGAGAATGACAAAGGCAAGGAGATATAGATCTCATGTAGATTCCCATGAACGATGTTCTCTTAGTTCATCTAGAGAAGGGGTTATTGTTCACAACCACAACATTTAATATTTGAATAAAAATCTTTTTCACCATGAAACCTTTTTCATAACCAATGTCGTGCCCTTTAATAAAAGAATTCACCACCATCTGAGCTTTGAATTGTTTAATTGAACCATCAACAAATAAAAACACTTTCCATAAATATTAATTGGAGAAGGACATTAGTATGGCGAAGAACAAAATGCACTTTCACCATAGCCTTTCGTCATTTAGGAACCTTAGAATCCAACCATAATATTTTAACTCATGACGGAAACAATTGTTGCATAAACAAAATGAAAACCTAAGAAAATCTTGGAGATAGAGAGAGGTATAAATCTAGGAGCAAGATAATAACCAGATCTTTGGTTGTTATGTCCACAAATATATCTGGATAATATAGCCAATGTAAGTCTATGAAATGAAGGCAAAAACATTTTTGGTTTTGGATCTTCCAAATCATTCCCACATTAGATCCAGACTGAACTTTTTCTGCTCCTCAATAAAAAAATTCATTCTCTTCATAAAATAGAGGTGGAGGTAGAAGCCTTTTTTTCATTGTTTTTAGGAATTATTTCAACAAACAAGATATTTCACAATTGGCATGAGACCTGAGACTTAACCTAGTACGTATTTTATTGGACTAGAAGCTTCAAGTAAAAAATTTCAAAATTATCAAATTATATTACTAGATTTAATCTACTTGTTAAAAATAAAGTTAAAAGTAAGGGGAGGATGATAGAAATCAAAAGCAAGAGTTCAAGAAGGTAATGGTTGAAAAAGAGATTTAGCTAGCGAAAACTAGAACATACAATGATTATGTATCTGCATACCAAGTTACAAATCTATAGTTAATTATTATAATTGCATCCATCAAGCAATCATACAATCTCTCAAGACCACTATGAAATAAAATAATATTAAAACACCCATAAAATCATAATTCAAAGATCCATAAACTTTGAAGTAATCTTAATATTAAAAAACTGAAAAAATAAAAAAAGAAAATACAACATAAACCAGTAGCAAACCAATATGCATCGATGGAATGTTGGTATTGTTCAGCTCAGTACCGTATGGTCCCCGATACTAAGATTGCAGACCTTGCTTATCCCATCATAAAATCCCAAGTTTGCAGACATCTTGAAACAAATAAACTGAAGTAACTTGTTTGGTTAAATATCATCATGCTAAGCCTCTTAAGTGTACAGTGAGAACTTATCATACAAAAGCACACGAATCCATAGACAATTGCTTCGTATCTATGGCTGAACAAATAATTTAAAATTTAACATGCATGCCTCTAGTAAAAAGTTTAATATATACTTGAGCTAAGATTTTTGCTCGATGCCTTCACCTCACTCCACAAAGCCTTCCCATGAGCCTTCTACTGTAAAAAAAACCCTAGATTGAACAATTTCCCAATAATCCTCGCATTGCCCTTCACAGACAATTCTAAGAAATTATGAACGTATCCAAGAAAGCAAAGTGCCTTATCCACATGTAGAAAGAGGCTAGAACTTATCTTCAGATATTAAAACTAAGATAAGTAAAACCAATTATTATGTCTATTAAGAAAATAAATAAACTGAGATATATGCACATAATTATATGCTAAGATGCTTACCAGCATCAATTCTTGATAAGGATCAAGTGTAATAATAGCTAGTGTTTTTCAATGAACTTTCAAAGAAAGAGCAAAATCAGATTTAAACAGTTTTGATTGGAATCTTACTTCACGCACCAAACCTGAATTAGTGACAACATCAAACATACGCAAATCAAATTTAGCCCGAAAGCATGATCACGTTATTAAAAAACTGAGAACTAGCATTAGTTCGCTATCAAGCCAAATGCAAAGGATCAAATAGAATTTGTAAATGATAAAGGCTTTATTCTAAATGTCAAGCATGAAACCCCTACATATTCACCTAGGATCAAAAGAGCCACATCCATTTGCAATCCTACTCCAACCTAGTTCTTCAAAGCAGTTTGAATATTTGGAGTGAAAAAGTACGCAAAGCATAGAACAGAATATTAAAGGGTAACCCAATCCTTTTAGGATAAGAGAGGAGTCAAATAGACGAGTGTTAATATTTTGCTCAATAGACATGCAAACTTGCCTTCCCTGTTTTGGTATCTACGACGGTGGAAATCTGAAGACGAGGTTTGGCAATTGCTCTAAGATAATCGCATTCCTGCATCGATTAAAAGGAGTTAGATATCAAGTGATCAACTAATTACATTCAGAATTCAAAAATTTAATGTAGAAAATGTTTAGGCCTAAAGTAAACTTTTGGCAATGATCTGTTGTAATCAAGAAGAGAAAACTGATGAACATTACATTACTTTCAAAAGGGAATAGTTAAAACAAGAAGTTTTCAAACTTAGCCCAAACCTTGGAAAACAAATCTTATCCCATGTAGATATGGACAAGCCTTAGGGATTAAGGAATGTACTGTTATACAAGTTTAAGCAGCACTTTGCAAATATCAAATGAATCTTGAATCTTCTCAAATTCAAGAATCCAGCACTTGGACAAATGCAATATAGACAAGTGAGAGGTAAAGCTAAATTGATACATAAATGGTGAAGTAGCTTCCCTTAACACAAAATATTGTTACTATACAAGAGAATAGAACATATTGTATTTGCAAACACAGTATTAGTAAGAATAAATTTTCTTGAAGGTGCAAACAAAAGATCACAAACAAATTATTAATGACAAAAAATGGGACAATCAAACATATTTCACTTTTTTTGCTAGCGGAGCAATGAATGGGATTTTGACACATGCATACAACACTAAAGAAAACGATGATGATACCAAGTGACATCTGTAGATGCTCATCATCAACGTAAGAAAGCTAAGCATGAAGCTTCATCATAGAATCAGACTTAATAAACATGGTGGTATAGTTAGTTACAAATGCCAAATTTGAGGTATGCCCTTTCTGTGACAAGATATTCGGTTAGACATAATAATCTCCAGACCCAACACTTGCAAAGGGTTAAAATTGACGATGCCACTCCAGTGAAGTAACCGAGGAAATGTCATCATCATCAACATTCAAGTTCACAAAGCATAAAAGTAGGATAAAACACATGCTGTTAAGTGAAGAGAGTATGCATGATAGCTTTTTAATGTACTTAGAATCAAGGTTTTCAATCTCAATATCGGGCCCCATCTCGGTAGCTTATAGATATAGGCCAGGTTAATATGGCCACCCATGTATTAGCACATGGTGCACTGCTGGAGGCGAGATAGCATCCGGTACAGTACCATACCAAGCCCCCGTACTATACCAAACCTTATCTAGTATGATATGCTCACCAGCCAGGATAGGTACCAAAAATTGCTGAGGATTATGCACCATATATGGAAAGCATTCAAGCAAAGCATGAGTTTATTTGATTCCTAGGTGACAAAGTATTGATAGCACATAATTTGGGAAAATATAAAATGGCAACAATAGATGGGCAAGTAGAGCTCCATGAAGATAACATCAAACGGAAATTTTCTCATCCAAAACATGCGAGATCCGTCATACAAGTTTACTAGTAAGTCTTGTACCTCCATCAAAGAGCGCAAGTAACATAGAAGGAAAAGAAACAAGGAGTTGTTGCCATAACTGAAATTGCAAATAGTCTTGTATTCCATAAGTATATGGTAATCAAGCATAATAACTCATTGAACGTCTAGGCTAAGAATTGTTTTCTCCAAATAATAGCTCACTATAAATGTGAAAGGGTAACAAAGGAAGAATTCAGATTGCATGTGACCTTGTTTCCATGAGCATATGAAGCAAAGAGAAGTTGTCACCTTATAAGAGGGAAACCAGATAACAATGGTCCTGAATTCCACATTCCAGTCTGGGATTTTGATATAATGTAACATTTTATGTCCATATATGGTATGCACTTACGCTCAAACCAGAGAGCTAGTTTTAGAGACATTTCAAAGATTTTTGTACGACTACCCAATTAAGGATTACCTTGAATGTCACTTACTGTATAGCCCCTTACATTGTGATTTTAGGCTTAGGTCTTTGGGCCAAAACTATAGTAATAGCCCAGATACTGCCTACTGATAGGTGGATATCCTGGTAATAGTAATTGAATGGTGGATAGTCGGACTTATCTGACCATGCATTGATCTTTTACTTAGAACTACTTATCATTTCTGGAGTTATGAGTGAGCCACAGCCCTCAAAATATCAGGTTTAACATGTTTTAGCCAAAAGTAAAATGTTTTTGTCAAATTGGGTAAAAACCAACAAGAATATCTCATTTATATTAATGAAATTTTGTGACATAAGAAAAAAAATCCTTGAAATATATTCGAATCTATTTGTTTCTTCACTATGCCAAGCTAGAATAATTGCTGCTTTCCTCAAGAAGTTCTAATACGATCTCTACTAAGACATGCAATTCAAATCTAATGGCTTTTACAATTGGAAGAAGCACCATAGCACTTAGAATTTAGCAGATGTTTTTTCATTCTTCAGTTTTCTGCTTAAATATTCCTTCAAAATTGTGATTGTCATGCATAACAACAGATCATGCAAAACTAGAACATAATGTCCATTATGTTCAACATTCAGGAAAGAAAATATAGTTCTTCAACTAATTAAGACCTTGGCAACAAATATCTCAGGAATAAGTACATAGATGTCCTAGAAAAAGTAATTACTTTTCAAATTTCACTAAAGATAATTGTGGGCTTCTCCAATCATATGTAGCAAGATTTTTAGAGCGAAGGTGCAGGCGAGCACTCTCCAAGTGCCTCGCTTTGGGCCAGGTCAGCCAAACAAGCACATTAAAAGGCACAAAGGCATGCAACTCGTTAAAGCCGTAAGGTGCCAAAAAGGCATACCTTTTTTAGATGAGACAGGCATAAATCTCAGCCATCCATCAAACAACTAAGTGGCTTCTTTATTTAGAGAAAAAGGGAAAGAAAGTGGATCAAATTTAAGGCTGTTACGTGATAGTAGGAGTGCAACTAGCATGAGCTGCTCGAGCTCGACTCAGATTCAAGCTCGACTCGACTCGACTCGACTATTAGCAACCTCGAGTTGACCTTAAGTAGCTTAAACGATTTTTTAAGTCAAGCTTGAGTAGCAAAATAGTCGGCTTGAAGGCCCGCGAGCCTAGTCAAGTACATATATTTTTAATAATATTACAATTTATTTATATATTATTATCTTAATATTTTAAAATATAGTATTATGTTATATTTTGTTTTTAACAAATTTTTTCAATTATGTTCAAGGCTCGAATTCGAGCCCAAACTCAAGCTCGAGTATGGCTCGGTTGATATCCGAATTGAGTCGAGTCAATCTTGAGTATGGCTTTTTTTTTATCGAGTCGAGTTCGAGCTTGAATATTAAGGATCAATCGATCTCTAATTGAGTTTCGAGCCCAAGTATTCTGAATCGAGTCAAGATCCAGCCTCTAGCTACTCGACTCGGCACAGTTCGATTACACCCTTAGGTGATAGAAAGGTTTGCCGAATCGGTACCGAGACTCGTACCGGTCGGCCACAGGTACAGTACAGTACCAATTCAATAGCGTACTAATACACAGTATGGGTTGGTGTACCGGTCATCTAACTAGTAAGCCAATTTGTTCTTTTTGTTTGTTTTAACAAAAAATTTTCTCATTTTATTTTGATTTGAACTTAGAAATTTGATTGGATTGCTATCTAATTTGCAAGTTAACCTTGTTTTGATGTCTTTTTATCATGAAATAGAATTGGAGAATACTAAGTTACCAACCAATATATTTATAAGTAGAAACACATACAATACAACAAATTGAATCGATTTTAATATACATAAAGTATAAAATACATACCGACGTCTAAAATTTGAGGGAATATCGATGTGATCCGTACGCATCGGGATCATAATAGTATTCCGAAGGAGCTTCACACCAACTCTCCAAACGGTCAATATTGCGATAGTCCTCCCTAGCGATCCTTTCATAGTCCAATGGATAGCTATTTTGAGAACGGTCATCCGTCTAAGATTGGACAGACCATCTGAAGATGTCGACAGCAAAATTTGACCTAAAAGATGGCTAAGACTGTGAAGAATAGTAACCACTCGATTACGGTACCTCAGACGATCCATATGCATCCGGGTTATAGGCTGCTAGTATGGAATAGGGTCTACTGTGCGACTCGAAACTAGATACATCCAAAGATCCTACTTCACGTGCAATGTTAACCACTGTACCAACATCAAGACCCAAACTACCACAAAGAGACCATCCAATAGTATCCTCACGGGCTCTACCAAGGCATACACAATGGTCCTTATCCATACATAATACTATTTTTTCATATTTTTAATTTAAATATTTTTTAATAATTTATATTTAAAATAATATTTAAATATAAAATATTCAGAAAATTAGTCTGATTTTGGATCAGTATAGCACCCTACCAAGTATGCTACAATATTATTCTCAGTCTGTAGGCATGCACAAACAACAGCTTATTTTTCGAATTTATTCAAATTTCGGGCTATGTCATAATGCGCATGATCATGCCCAAAATTAAATAAATTGACACCAAAATTTGATAGATAGTAACATCCATACCCTTAATTATGCTACTAATTTTACCAAAATTTTTTGATAACTATTTTACATTTTTTAATCATTTAAAAATTATAGATTTAATGAAAAATTATCATGTTGGTGCCACTGTGTAGATCATCCATAGATCTACAATGTATCACGAAATCATGCCAAATCAAATATGATTTCCCCCTATTTTTCCATTTTATTGCCAATTTTTGAATTCTAAACAAACAAACAAAAATGAAACAAGGGGAGATGCATTTTACCTGGATTTAGCTTGGATTTGACTCAAATCTTGCAAAATTCAATGTGTTCTCCATTTTTTTCAAGATTTTTAACAATGTGAGAGGGAGGTGCTGAGAAGGCATCCCTCCTCTATTATTGAAGCGCGAGGGAGGGGGGGAACTGAGGCCGAATCGATGCAAACGCAGTTAGACCCCCGTTTCTAACTGACAAGGCAAACCATCCCGGTTTTCCATCAATGCAATTCAGTATACCTTGAACTGAGCAGTTCGGGGCAGTACAACAAACCTTAGTGATAGTGTTTATACTATTTCTTGTTATTTTGTTTGGTAAATTGATAGTCTGTTGTTGAATGTGTTTAATATAATGCATTTATTATTATTTATAATAATATATATTCGTGTGTTTTGTCATTTTTGTGCCTCACTTTATTCAGGTGCATGCCTCACTCTACGTCTTGAGCATAGGTTCCAACAAATTTGGCACCTCGAGTGCCTTGAGCTTTTAATAACTTTGGCTACAATTCTATAATGGCACCTAGCTAAGGCAGCAAATGGGTCAGGTTGACTCGCGACCTGACCTGACCCAATCCATTTTGGAGCATCCTTGGGGCTGGGTCGGGTCCTAAAATTGGACCCATTCCATTTTCTGGGTTGGGCTGGGTTTAGTGAATTCAGACCCGACCTGACCTATTTAAAATTTGGGTAATTTTGGATTTTCAATCCTACGACCCCACCCGACCCGACCTAAATCTATAGAATTATTTAGGCCCATGGGGGTGCAAACAAATTCTGAAGCCATTGATGAGTTGACCCGAACCTGAACCGGACCCAAATTTTTTGGGTTGGGTCTGGGTTATACATGAATCCGACCAGACCCAAATGATCCATTGGGTCAAAAATTGTAGTAGTGGACCCGACTCGATCTTCTACTAGGTTGGGTTTGGGTCCAAACCTAGGATCCAGAACGAGGAACCAGGTTGCGTTGGGGTCACTCATGACTCGACCCAACCCATTTGCACCCCTACACCTAGCACTAAGTCCATGCGATACCATCTAAAGTATTTTTTAATTTTCATTAAAATATTGAGTTATATTTTTCAACATAACAAAAGGTGGAGCATGTTTTAGGGGCTTGGCAGCAGACTACCAAAACCCATTGGAAACCCAAGGAAACCTTGGATTTTGAGTGTAGGCCATCAACAAATGGGGCTCTGACCTCGTAGGCACGATTCTAAGGCACAAAGAATCATGCCCAAGTATTTTTGTATAGTGATGTTTAAAGATATATTGGTCGAAGGAGCTGACAGCAAAAAATGCGGAACCATCCCGAACCGGACGGTTCCGCCTATTCTGAGCCGTACCGGTAGATTACGGGTATGGTTCGGGCTTTGAAAACGGTTCGCTGCCGACGCCAGAGAAGAAGAGAAAGAGAAGGCGAGTGAGAGAGGGAAGAGCGGCGGCAGACAGCGGCGGAGGGCCGCAGGGGGAGGCGGAGGCTGAGGCCGCGGCCGCATCCCCTGTTTTGAAGAAACAGACGACGCGGCGGCAGAAAAAAATTAAATTTTTTAAGTGAAGTCGGCAAGTGAACCATCCCACCTCCCCACGGCCTACGCTGCCCCCCCGGCATCCACCGGCCCTCCGCCGACGTCCGCGGTCTTCCGCCGACGTACGCCGCAACTCCTCCCTCCCTCCCCCACTCGCTCTTTCTCTTCTTCTTTCCGGCTCTAGCAGGTTTTCTCTCTCAGTATGGGCCCAACACAGTCCGTACCAACTCGTGCCGCCGGGCAACCGGTACGATGTCCGGTACCAACACAGTAGACCTTGGTTGACAGTATCATGCAAAGAAAATATCCAAAAATTTTCCTTGAATGATAGTTTTCAATTACCCAGGCAAAATTTGCAATCTCAATAATGGATCTCATATTGGTACCATCTGGGTATAATATTGACATAACAAATATGGGGTCTGCTTGGCATACCAACACTCAATACACCCCTTGTACCGAGTTTCGGATCAATACGAGTAGAATATGATACATCCGGTATAGGATAGTATACACTAGTACTGCAAACCTTGACTAAGATATGCAATAATGGTTCAAGGAATGTTTTGGTCAAGTACCGGCATATTACACTACCAAGCCAAACTATACCGACCAAGATTCGTCGTCTCGGTACTAGACCCCGCACCAGTACCATCCTACTACAGTGTCAGTATGCGGTGCAGTACGAGACGGCGAGACATACCAAGTATCAGTACAGTACGAGACTGCATACCATTTTTGTACCGGTACGATACGGTATGAACAGTACATTATGGTATCAACTGGTACGTTAAACCTTGATGCCAATATTTAATACACAAACACATACCAGTTCAATATTTCTCGACCTTTTTGTTTTTTTTTAATTTTTGGTTTCTAAGGTTATTTTAAGATTTATGAATATTTGAACTATGATTTTAAGGATATTTTAGTGTTATTTTATTTCATATTGGTCCCAAAAGGCTATACGGTTGCTTAATGGATACAATTGTAAAAATTAAACATAGATTTGTAATAACTAAAAACAGACAATACATATTTTTGAACTTGAAAATGCATATATCAAATTGATTTGAATTACAAAATATATATTGACATCTAGTTCCTCATGGGTTCTATCACTCGTAGGCATCAGGATCTTGTTCACAATTAGGGCCTTGACTCCAACCCAAATGTTGTGCCCACCTTCCGATAATCTGAGCCTCTTGGATAGCTATCCTAGTATTGATCATCTGTTTGATACTAGACTAGCCATCCCACTCTCATCTGAGGGAAGATGGCAGCAATAAAACCTGACCTATAATCTGGTTGAGGCAATGGAGGATAGTAGCTGCCCAAATATCATGTCTCGGATGGAGGATATGCAAACGGGTCATACCCTAGCTATATAGAATAGGATCCGATGTACGATGAGGATCCGGATACATCCGAGGACCCTAATCTATGCATTATATTATCAGTTGCAACATTGTCGTGTCCTCTCTTATTAGTCACAAGGTGGCCCAAACAGGTCAGAACCAAGTGGTTCCGCTCAATTCAGAGTAGTTCGGGCCACTTACCAACCCGAAAGGCCTTATTGGCCCAATTCCGCACCATTAGGGTTAGTACACCCTGAACCAAGCAGTTCTGGTCGATTTGGCAAACCCAGGCTTTGACTCTTCATGCCTTAGATATTCTTTTTTTTTATAGTCACTCTTATTGACAGGCATTTTTATTCATTATTTTGAGATTTCAATAATTTATTTAAAACTTTAGTAAACCCAATAACAAGACACCTTAAATATTGTGCATGTTAGATTATAATCAAATAAATTGCAAGGCAAACTATTATCTAATTTATCATCCTAATTTGTTTTTGATTCTATTTCAAACTTTCTTATTTCTTAATTCCCTGATATTAATTGTAACACACAAAAACTAGCTTCAGATCCAAACCACTAAAACAATGCAAGAATCCCAGAAACATTACCCTTTGACATTGAAAGGGAGCTCAAATAGAGTTCTCTAACCATGCTTACCACTTATTAGAAAATTGTTGGTGCAAGAACAGAACTAAAACACGTTAAGATGTATCTCAACCTAATTTTTCCAAGGATAGAATGTCCTATAAGTGCTATAGTTCAGATATTCATTAGAGGGCATGGCATCAAACTTTCGAATGGCTTCGCTTAGAAAATAAGGTATATCAACAATTTGACAAAGAAGATGAAACATTAGTTCAGAAATTAGATGCATAGATACCTATCCCAAATTATAGTTATAAGAACTCTTACCAAAATATGCACTAGTACTTAGGCCAAAAAATCAAACAATTATTCAGTGAACATAATTCAAAGTCCTAAGTTCAACTAAACAAATACTTGTTCCTAACTTCAAAAAAATATTAGCATGACAAATAATTGATCATAAACCATAATCAAATTCTATCTACTTTATGAAAGTCACGGATAAAAAAAATAGATGTCAGTGACTACAGTAACAATGCCAATGTCTACCAGATATTGGCAAAGTGAACCAAGAATGCTCAATCAAGCATCCCATGAAAAAAAGGACTAAAAAAGAAAAGGACATGCGAAAAGGTGCTACAGGCCTTGCCATATTTCATAAAGAACAAAAAGAATGATGTTATCTATGACTAAAAAATCTCACCAACAAATATTTAAAATCCCTTCATAATAATTAACTCCAGAAAATAAAAAGAAATAGACGTAAACAAAAAAAGGCATCAGCAAGAATTACTCATACCTCTGTGCTTAAGAAATTATGGAAAAGAATTATTCGAGGCGACCAACTGAGAACTTCAGGTTTGACCTAAATTATTCAAAATAGAACCGGAAGTTCAGAATCAGGAATACAAATAAAGCCAAGGTGCAATGGTACCACTAGGAGCAATCGTACTACTAGATATGTCAAGTTTCTTATCAAAAAAGAAAGATGCCAACTTGGATAATGAAGCAGAGGAAAATCATATCATTTGATTTATTTTGCGGAACGTATCCCTCATGTTTAGAAGAATACAAAAAAAGAAACTGACACTATACTGATTAGCATTAGGACAATCCCACATGGAAGAATGCAAGGTTCTGGCTGCCAGTGAAGCATGGAACTGTATGGTTACAGAGCTTATCAACTGCAGTTTAAAGTTTTTAACTGCTACTCTTTGAAGAATGCTACAGCTATGGCTGGGTTTCTCACACCTACATGCCACATGAGCCACTCTTCTCTCACTGATGGCGTCAAGCCCCCAAGCATATTTGTTGGATTCATGCACATTCACATCAGCAGCAAGAAAAGTTGATCCTTGTGTGTAGGTATAGGAAAACCTAGTCCAATGACTTACATCTCGGTACTGGGGCCCATGATGGTACTTTACAGATAAGATACATTATTTCCATACCAACACATAGTACACTATTGGAGTCAGCATAGCATCTATACAAAGTGTCTCTATGGGGCATACCAAGCCCCAATACCATACCATGTTCATAAATATGCCCCATACGACATGGTACAGGTCAATACTGAAAACACTAAAACCTACACAAACATACAGACAAAGCATGTCTCAATAATTTGTCACCTACGATATGGTGAACAATAGCAGAGGTTTTTTAAAGGTTTCACACTTGTCTAGGACCTTCAGACCATGATGCATGGTCCATATTCTTACCTATTGACGTGGTATACTACACCATTCCAGTTTTAGTAGAAAAAAGGAGCATATTAGTAGACCTTTATGCACATGTGGTCAATAAATCATTTATCACGAGTATGTGTGTTTGTGTCGATCAATCTTTTATCATGAGCACGTGTATTTATGTGTGGATGGTAACAACTAAGCAATCAAATGTGTTTTATCTGTGTTCAATCCACTGTTTTGGATAATTTAGAAATAGAAGGGACCAAATCATAGTTCATGTATAATGATATAAAAAAACAATATGTGCAAATATTTTCAAAAGGAAGCATATGAAGATGAATGCCATGATTAGGATCATTTAGAGACAACCATGAATAACATGTGCCATGGATTCAAAACCCACCATAATGGAATGGTACGACTAGTACCGTATCGTTCTGCCACAAGACGAACATGAGTACATGCATCGAGATGCCAAAACAGTCGTACCAATGTGTACCAATCATTCCAGTAGTACCTTCCAATCATACCAGTCAATACCAATGGTTTTTCAATTTTTCGAAAGCTAACTCTTTTGATGTGTACATATGATACCAATACCGTACCGTTCCTATGAGAAACAAAGGCATGGATTGAATATGTTGGTATTTAAAACCTCGGCATCCACACTAAGATTCAATTTTCTAGTAGTACCATTATGAACTCCTCAAAGGATACCAAAAAGTGCGACATCCTCATGATTCTTTAGTATTTCTTTCAATAGAACTCTCTACCTTAGTACTTAACTCGCAATATTGATGAACTTCCAACTTTCGAATATAATTTAATCACATAGGAGGTTTGAGAACCAACTTTTCTCAAGACTTAATCTCAAAGGAGTCAGTATCAAAATGACAGGCAACTTTACAAAATTTAAGACAACTTAGCTCACCATCCACCAAAAAAAATTAAATATGAAATTAACTTTCAATCTGATTTTCCGCATTTGTTAAACACTCCAACACTGAGAAAAACAGCATGCTTTAGAAAACTACAAATCAGCTATGGGTTGACAAGAACAACCAAAAAATATAATGGAAGGTGAGATAAAAGAACCAGAGAATTTTATTTCTGCATATGAAACACAACTGTAGCAAATTCCTCTCAATTTGAAACAATGCGCTGTACTCCAAAAGTTGGACTTCCAAAAGAGTGAGGATTCTTCCAATGCTTAGATAGCAAAACAACAACCAAAGATTTTTCTAAATTAGGAAAATCCTAGCTCTATAAAACCCCACATAAGCCAAATGACTAGGCCAGTCTAAGCCATAGCTTAATATCTACTTTTTAAGTGTGTTGTCTTAAGGCTTGCCTAGCTTGACCTTGTGCTTAGCCCAGCTAAATCGAAAACTTAAAGCCTGTAACAAGCTATAGCTGGCCCAACCACTCCAAGCACTAGGTCCATGGTATGTTGTACCGGTCCAAATCGGACGGTACGGAGCGTACCATATCATACCGGTTCGGAACCGGTATCTAATATGGGTGGCGTATCGACACTCGGTACGCCAAAAAAAAAACTCTGTACAGTACCATACCGATACTGTGCTAGTGTGGCACCAGTACGAGGTCCAGTACCGAAACAGCGAACCTTGACTAGCTCAGTTGGTTAATCCCTCTTAAGTAATGAGGTTAGAGATAGAGAGAGAGGATAATGGATAGGAGATTTTGGATTCAAGAGTGGTGATGATGATGTTTTCGATGAAGATTGAGGAAAGATAGGGCAACGGCAAGCATCAGGATGATGAGGATCCAGTGATAGCAACAAGCAAGATAGTGAAAAACAAAGGTCGACTTCCTCTTTGGGCAATTATCATCCTATATCCAGTGAAAGCCACAAAAAGAAACAGAGATGTGGAAGGCGACCCCCTTTCTTTGTTGAGATGGCTAAGAGAGAGGTTGGAAAAGGAGTTGGGGCCACCAATCCTATGGGAGGTCAATCAGACTAGGTCTGGATATTAGGAAAAAAAGACTATATTTTATGTTTTTATTAAGAGGAGCAAGTTCAGGCCATTGAGGATGTCAAATTTCTTTAGTAAAACTTTATAGTACAGATTATGTTCTTAAGTAGATTTGGAAAAATACATGGTTCTCTCATTGGAGAGAATTCCATTCAAGTTCAAGGATAAACCTGCTTTTCTTTTCCCTCTCAATCACTCTATGTATCATGATAAACCCTTTTTTCTCCTGATTTTATTTTTACTCAAATTTTATCCACTAAAAATTGACTGAATCAATTCAAATTGACAATGATGACAAAGTTTTTTCCTAAACATGCTCTTGTGCATGCTTACATAATAAATATTTATTATATGCTTAGTTCAATCATTTATTGTGTAAATAATTCAATCATTTGGATAGAGCAAAGTAAAATTTGAGCAAACCTAAGCCTGGCCTGAGTTCTAATTGGCTGTAAAAATCAGCATCTGTTCCCAACCCATCGAACCAAAACTATCTACCTAGACCTGCCCAAAATCGACCAGGCAACTGAGGCTAGATATGCTTAGTTCTGCTCCATATAAAAATTCTACCAAAATATACCCAAAAGACAATGCCATTGAGTTTAAACTTTTCAAAAGCAATCAAGCAACCTACACCTAATGTAAGGTTCACAAACTCACCAAAGAATAGCTCCAAAATTGAGTACAAAAATCACAAGAAAATAGAAAATATCTAACCTCCCAAACATTTAAATATGACTCCTAGGAACAATAAAACAATAAATTAACTAAGAATAAAATTAAAAATATAACTTAAAAAATTCTAGTTTTAACCACATCAAGTTAACATGGTTAAAAAACTTAAGATTTGATAATCTAAGGTTTAGGTTCCTCACGGATGCTTTTATGATGGATAATATGCATGATAAGTTCTAGTTGTTTTACAATAGAATAATATCTTTATCCCAAACCCATGGCCAAGAAATCGATGGAGTTGTATAATGAAGATAGTAGTTCTTGAATAATTATGACATGAGACATAGATATACATGATGTAATTTCCAATTTGAAGCTATAGAATTGATTAGAATATCCATTCTTATAGATACAAGGACACATCCCTCCTCCAAGAGACTGTATGATGTGCCTATTAGCCCTAAGTTGTTACTGTATGTCAGTCCCAACTCCCAAGATTGCCCACATTGTCATTTACATAACAAGAAGTATCAATTCATATCATATACCATGTTTTGCAGTCATATGACGCAAACAGTGGTATAACATATAGCATTGCTTATCATTTTTGCTCTTTATTAAAAAGTATCAACCTTTATCAAAACATATCCTAGAATACTGTAGCAAAACACCATGTTGTAGGTGACATGGGTTGGTAACATCATATTTCATAAATATGCAGATGAACTGTACAAACGTTAAACCTAATATTTGGATTCTTTCTTCTCTCTCAAAACTCCCAAATCATTTTAAACTCCAAAGCTCCAACAACTTGAAGAACAAGTCAAATGACTAGATTGAGCCATTGGTGGCATGCAATAATTGAAAGCAAACATGTTGAGGATGAAAGAAAATGGAAGATCTCAAGGGGCAACTTGATGATGTTATAACTTGTTTCAGCACAAAGAAAAGGGTGAGCTATCACTATGTTTGTAGCTCTTCAGAATCTTCAAAATACTAGGATGCAAAAGAAGACCACCCATTTGATGAAAGAAAAACATGGAAGATCCACTGCAACCAGAAAATTGAAGGTCAACTATCTACCGATCTCTCGACAATAAATAAGCGTGTTTTTAAAGTTGAAATACTTGAACACCTCGATGGCAGAAGTTCTAGATATGAAAAACCACTCAAGAAAAATTCAACATAAGATCTGATTGGAGCAGAGTCAATAAATGTGTGTCCTGATCTTTTAGCTAGTGCTCCCACAGCTTTTTGCTACTCAATATTCCAAAATTTTCCACGATCTTGATATTAATGGACAAGTTTACCTTGGCTTGCTCAAAACCAGTGATCCTATAAATTGTTAGTCTCCACCATCAAATTTTAGAGATCAAGTGATGCAGCAAACAAATAGACACCCAGAAGATCTCCATGATGAGAGCCATAAAACAGAAGACTATAATGTATTTAGCTTTAGTTGAGTTATTTATTATAATTATTTTTTTAACTTTCTTTAATTTGATGAGAAGTAGATTATATATTATATATTTTCTTACAGTTTTCAGACTTCATATTGCAGCTATTTTCTAGTGGGTTTTGAAATCATATTTCATAAAATACAAGTGTTGATGGATTCAGCTTTAGACCTAAATTGATAGGAAAGATTTGAAGTCATCAGGATTGTCCAAAACAATTTTAATCAACCAATCTGCTACCTGTGTGATATTGTGCACCACTCAGCCGCTCAGTAACACCATTAGTCTTTCTCGCAACCATTGTCTCCATTGCTTGCTCTCTTTGCCTTGCTCTTGCTCACTCCATCACAATTTCTTCAATATGTGAGAGATAACACGCACCAAACTAATGGCCAATGCGCAACACCAATCTCCCCCCCCCCCCCTTCCTCCTCTTTCTTTTTCCCCAAGAGTGGTACAACCATTTCCCCACCCCCCTCCTCTCATCCAAAACATCCATATAGTCAAAGGACATGACTGTGTTGTTCGGTTCCCTGCCCTCCTCTATAATACCCACACTCAAGTCAAGTGAATGAGCTATCAAGGATTTAAGTACCGATACATACCAAATAACATTGGTCATACCATATTGTACTATACTATTATGGAACCAACACCAATATGCCTCTGACCACTAGTTTATGCTGATACATGGTACATCACCTCATTTTTTAGGTTTCAACACCAAGAGGCATACCGCATATCGATATCATACCATACCATACCAGTAACGTAGGATGAAAGGTTAGTCCCCTAGCATCTTTAGTACCTGTACATAAATTTTTATTTTGTATGAAATTAATTGCTAAACTTTACAATATTTAAAAATTAATATAACAATAGTTACAACTCACTGAGATTTGTAATGCTGCTCTTTAATAAGATCACTGTTAACGTACTCAGATTATTAAGGCTTACAATCTACCAACCACTCAAGCCTAATTCGAAATTAATTGTCAAAGACAACTCCCAAATTTCATTTAAACTAGATCCTGATTGCTCTCATGATCAAGTTTCTCATAAGAGACTTAGATGATTGAGTTATGAGTTTATGCTTATTTACATGTCAACCTATTTTTAAGGAAATTTATAAGGCCCATTGTTAACTAAACTTTTGTAGTTTTGGTTCATATGAAATGGACTTGCAGAGTAGAGTCCACTTTAACATTGTTGTTCTATTATTTCAAATATTATGAAGAACGGTTGCCTGTCTAGAATATTAAAAAATATATATTTCATTATACTTGTTGCTGCATCATCATTATTATTTTGTAGTTAAGGCCTTTTTCGTGTAATTGAACTGATCCTCTACTCAACTTTATTTAATTGGATACTGCTTATGCATCATTGAATGGTCAACTCCAGGTTGATTGAGTGATTTGTAATCAGGGTATGCATTTTTTTGTTATTTTTCTTCTATTTGTATTTTTTTTTTTTTGTAATAATACTTGTTATTTGTGCTAAGCTCTAATGCATGTTGTTGTAGTTGCTTGTACAGATTATATCATAAATGAGGTTATGATTGATGGTAATGCCTAAACATTTCTAGACTGAACTTTTAAGAAATTTTTCTATTATGATTATGTTTACTTATAATAAAATAAAATATAATTAAGACGTGTTAATCAACCATTAGATGATAATGGTGCCCTCCTTGAAAGGAATTCCTGGCTGGCTGGCTCCACCCAAAAAGGTATACCAATATTTTGGGAAACAAAATTCTATACTCATCTACAAGTCTAGCTTATATTGTGGCTAAGCCTAAAAAAATCGACCTTACGACTCTAGTCTCCCTAATTTACTTTATAAGGAGTCTGAAAGATATAAAGTTTACACTATTCTTTCAACTTAAACAAGTTCAAGAGTGAATTAGATGCTCAAACTCAGTTAATTATCTTCTGAACTCAATATGATTCATCAAACACGTGATAGAAGAATTTGGTAAAAACAGACACCTTTTCATGTTCAACTTGGTATGGTTGAACTAATTCACCAATCTAGAGGAAACAAAGTTCATAGTCACCCAAACAAAAGAATTCAATACAATAGGAATATAGATTAGTGATGTCACATTTTTCTCAAAGCAAAACTATAACATGCAGATGTTAAAAAGTACAATACTAACATGGTGAATTTAGCAGATGAAAAAATTAGTAAAGAACTTTAGCAGATGAAAAAACTAGTATAGATGAATAGCAAGTGTATGGTCAAAAACTAAGAGTTCCGACAGACAAATCCGAGACGAAGCACAGTGGCATCTTTGTCATTCTCCCAATGTGAAGTACCTGAAACCAGTAGTTGTACGATAAGGATTATAGTATCAATTATGAATGAAACACTAGAATAAATTGATCTCAATATGTAACTCTAATAGAAATGATCATCAGGGCTATGTTTACAAAACAAAGGGGCATATGAAAGATATTAAACTTGGCAAAGTTATAAACATCTTAAGAAACAGAAGAACAACCAAATGAATGTTAGAAGTACAAAAAGTCAATAGGGCAATTGACAAGACATGAGATAAAAAAGACTGATCGTTTTCACCATTATATAGGTTGAGTTCCATACCTTATGCGGTGTTTTGAATTTCAAATTGCATCATATTTTAAACAAAATTGGATAGTTTATATCAAGATCCGCCGCATCGGGACCGGTCAGCATACCGGTAGCGGCCTAGACTGGCACGTACCGGATCCGTACCAATACGACAGTCGTACCGACCGATTTTCTAATAAAAAGCTCTCAGTGCCGCATCCCACGCTGATCCGGTACCGGTCCTAGCCCAGACCGATCCGTACCGGCCGATACGGGCTGGTACGGCATACCCTAGTTTACATAATACAAAACAATATATGTTTTCTGACCACGAGTAGTTTAGAGATATTAGATCACATATATAGATAGATAGATAAATAGAGGTGTTTTGAATTTCCAATTGCATTATATTTTAAACAACATTGGATGGTTTACATAACATGAAACAATAAATGTTTTCCGACCACATGATGCATAGACTACGGGTCTCCAAATCACATGATTTTTTGGTATGTGAGCAGTTTGGAGGTAGTAGATAGATATAGATATAAATATAGATATAGATATAGATAGATAGAAGAGGGACATCTAAAGGAAACACGAAGATCTAATGGGTAAAATGGAAGAAAAAGCAAGGAGAGAAGAGAAAGGAGAAAACAAATTAACTAGCAAACAGGAAGGGTTGAAATACGAGCAAAGGAGAAAGCAAGCTCCACCGAACCGGTAACAGGGCCCATACTGATCGACGCCCGGTACAATTCGGTACCGATTCAGTACTGTACCGAACTGGTACGAATAGGGCATACCAGTTCACAGGCCGGCACGCCCTTTTTTTTGAGTTTTTAAGAATATTTAATTGGTAATCATTCCTTTGAACTTTTTCAATAATTTTAAGTCTAATTTGATGCTTTTTTAGTATTTTATTGATTTATTTTGATGTTTCTATGATTCCAATTTAACCTAAATAATGGATGTTATTGTTTTAAAATGATACAAATCATAAAATGATTAGTAAGATGTTGCATGCTACAAGAAACAATATAAAATATTCTCAAATCAAGTAGTGACGTAAAAATTATAAAATAATACAATCAATTACATACATTTAAAGATCACACATACCGATATCTAAAATCGGATCATTAGAATAGTCAGAAGACACATCAACTTACTTCTCTAACCAAGCGGCATTATAATCTTGTACTTTCATCCATAAGAAACGTGCGCCAGGTTATAAGCACTCTTGGATCTCTCGTTGAAGCTCTGGCTCTAAGAGGTGTACTCTGGCTAATAATACAGCTGTGGAGGGGCTTATCCGAATATACCGGCAGCAAAATCCGACTCATGAGATGCTCTAAGTTGCGTAGAATAATAGCCACTGGAAGATACCTCAAACACACCATATCCATATCCGTATCCATATGGGTCATAGGTTATTTGTGGCTGCGAAAATAGAATCTAGTATACGACTCGGAACCTGATACATCTATGGATCCTACTCCACATGCGAGGTCATCTGCAGCTGCATCATATCCTCCTGAATAACCTCAACGAGCCCATCTCCAATATGCAATCGTATCCTCGCAGGCGTTACCAGATCGTGCATTGTGGTCCCTATCCTATGTACCATGCGTAAATTGAGACTCACCGGTAAATCGAAGACCACCCAATGGTCGTCGCATAAACGGTGGTCTTTTATCCTCCACTCACTCATGACCACCAAAACTGCTATCCTAGTCTCTGAATCAAAGAGAGCTAACTCCTCGACATTCTTCATTAGGGCTGCAGGCAAGGCTCGCCGGACCGACCGTACCGGCACCGGCATACCGGTACGGTTCCGGTTCGATACCGGCTTGGAACCAGTACCGAACCGAAGCCGCGCGCGCGGCCCCGCATGCGCGAACATAAAAAAAACAATGCGTCCGCGCGCGCGGACACGTCAAATGCCACAGAGTGGCATTTAATGCCACTCTGTGGCATTAAATGGCCCACGCAGGCTGGCAGCCCGCGTGGGCACGGTGCCCCGCACGCGGGCGCGATTCTGATGGGGGCTCACGGTCCAAAGCCCCTCACCAAGCCCCTTTTCTTGGGCTCCTCGCGTGCGCCTCCAAAAACGATGACGATGGACCGATTGTAGGCAACGCCCAGTGGAATAATGCAAGAAGAAGATCAACAATGAAAGCAAACTTGATTTATATTCCTCTAAATTGAAAGCAAATGACAAGAATAAAGAAAGCAAAAGAAATCTAGCAAGAGATTGAGAGATCTCTTTCTAGCCCAATCTAGTGGAGATTGATGGATCTACCACTAGCCCAAGTCCTAGAACACAAGATCTAAGGACCGAAATCGGCACAAACGCTGCCCAAGCCTTACAGCCGACAAAACAACATGACTCTAGAATAACTCTGGATCCCCCTCAATGGTCCTCTACATCTCTTTTTATAGGCTAAGCCCTAGACAAAACTAAGTAACTCCCCTTAGGAAAACATGGCAAATTGTCTTCACATGGATCCAAGGCTTTTCCACCGTTGATTGGCATAAAATGAATGGCTAAAGATCACCCAAGAAGAGCCCTCCCACGGCTGGACCTTGGCTTGCTTTTTGGCTGTTGGATGGAAGAGGATGGAGGGCTGAGATGGTGTGAGACTCGCGGACCGGACGCACGGGACGCGTGTCCCGATTGGCCAGGTCGCGCGTCCCGACTGGACGTGTACCAGTCCGGGTGGGACTGGGACTGGGCGCGCGCCAAGCTGTCATGCGCGCGCGGGGGCGCGCGGGCGGGCGCGCCCGGTGCTAGGCGTGCTGGCGAGCAGGCGCATGCGCATGGCTGGGCGCGAGCCTGGGCGCGCGGGAGCCTAGGCAGGCCCTGTAGCAGGCGAGGTTCGTCCTGCCGAACCTCGCCGCACTGTAGTAGGCTGCTGGCGGGCTGGCTGTGCGCGGGCACTGTAGCTGGCGAGGTTCTTGCCCAAAAACTCGCAGCACTGCAGCAAGTGAGGTTGGCTGCGGCAGGATTTGGCTGCGGCATGGCTTTGGCGGGCTGCGTGCGCGGTGGGCTCGGCCAAGGTTGGGCATGCTTGGCCAAGGCTTAAGCATGCATGGGCGCACGTTTGGCTCGGCCGAGGTTGGGCGTGCTTGGCCGAGTGAAAGGGCTTGGCCAAGGCTTTCCAAGCAAAGTAGTTGGCCTTGGCTTGACCCTCTGTTGGCCTCCTTGTGGCCCGATGGCCCTCCTTTGTTGGCATGGCTATTTTGGCCCTCGGTTGGTGTGCGGTTGTTGCTCCTCTTGCGGCGTGGCTTGCGGGGGTTCTCAACATTCTCCCTCCCTTGAAGAACATCCTTGCCCTCAAGGATGAAGTTGGGGTACTTCTGAGAGACCTCGTCGTAGTCCTCCCATGTAGCATCTTCCTCGGGCAAGCCGCCCCACTGAATCAAGACTTGCCAAATTTTGCATCATTCTCGGCCTCATCGCCATATGCGGTACTTGAGGGCCTCAACTGGTTGAAGAAGTAGCCGGCCCTCCTCATCAAATGTGGGTAAGTCCGGTGCAATTAACGCTGGGTCACCAACCTTCTCTTTGAGCCACGACACATAGAAGACTGGATGAAGCTGAGATGAGGCGGGTAACTCCAGTCGGTAGACGACATCTCCGATGCGTTCTATGATTCTAAATGGCCCATAAAATTATTGAGATAGCTTGCGGTTGAACTTATCTTTTAATGGTTTTTGTTGGTAGGGCTTCAGCTTTAGGTAGACAAACTGGCCAGGGTTGAAGACAACTTCTCGGCGGCCTTGGTCATAGTACCTTTTCATTCTTTCTTGTGCCTTCCGGAGCTCTCTTTTTACATTTGCTAGGACTTCATCTCTTGCCAATAATTCCTGCTCAACTTCCTCACTTCGGGCCGTGCCCCTCTCATATGTAGTCAATAGTGGAGGGGGTCTCCCATACACAAGTTCAAAAGGACTCAATTTAATGGATGAATGGTAGGAAGTATTATACCATTATTCAGCCCAGGGTATGAAATCTTCCCACCGTGATTGTTGCTCATGGCAGAAGCAACGCAGGTATTGCTCCAAGGTCCTGTTGACTATCTCTGTCTGTCCGTCTGTGGGTGGTAAGAGGAACTGGCTTTTAGTTTGCTTCCTTGCAAGGTGAACAGTTCCTTCCAGAAAGTACTCATGAAGACTCGATCTCGGCCGGTGACGATGCTCCTTGGTACTCCATGGAGTCGAACAATGGTCTCCACGAATGCATGTGCAACTGACTTGGCTGTGTAAGGATGTTTAAGAGGTATGAAGTGTGCATACTTACTTAGCCAATCAACCACCACTAGGATCACCTCGTAGCCCTTGCTTGTCGATAGACCCTCGATGAAGTTCATGGTCAGATCCTCCCATATCATGTTCGGAATGGGAAGAGGTTGCAGCAGTCTAGTTGGTGCCCGTGGATCATATTTAGTCTTCTGACATGTCTCGCACTCGGCCACCAAGGATTTGACATCACGCTTCAACCCTTTCCAATAGAAGAAGTGCTTTACACGAAGGTAGGTGCGAAGCCAACCTGAATGGCCACCTTCCTTGCTGTTGTGGAAGTGGTCTAAGATGTTCCTCCTCAAGTCGGGGACGTCGGGGACATAGACATTTCCCTTGTAAAAAATCAGACCGTCGCGTACCTTAAATTCTGCAACTCCCATAGCAGCTGCATCAAGTTTTTCTTGAATTTCTTGCGCTCAAGCGTCAAGCTTTGTTGCCTCACGAACTCAGTCCCAAATCCTCCAATCAGCGCCGCTGATTGCTGCAAAATTCTGCAGCTCGTTCATGTCTTCAACTACCCACAAAATCAGGTCGTTCTCCCTTCGCGACAAGGCGTCCCACTTTGTTTTCTTTGCCGGGTTGATAGATGATGTCGTACTAGAAACCCAACTTTACAAGAAATTTTTGCTGTTCGGGAGTCACTATCTTCTGTTGAAGTAGATGACGAAGTGCTTGCTGGTCCGTGATGATGGTGAAGCGTCGGCCGAGAAGGTATGGCCTCCAAATCTTCACCGCATGTACAACCACCAGCAATTCTCTTGCGTAGATGCTCCAAGCCTTCTTCCTTGGCCCTAATGCTTTGGAAATGAAGGCCAAGGTCGTCGTTCGTGCACCAAAACAGCACCTATACCTTCGCCACTCGCGTCGGTGTAGACCTCGAATGGTTTGGAAAAGTCGGGCAAGGCAAGTACTAGTGTTTGTGTCATAGCTTCCTTGAGGTCTTCAAATGTCTTGCGCGCTTGGATGGTCCACATGAAACCTCCTTTTTTCAGCATGGTGGTCAGCAGCTTTGCAATCAGCCCGTAATCTTTCACGAATCGTCGGTAGTAGCCTATTAGCCCCAAAAATCCTCTTAGGGCCGTGATATCCTTCGGCCATGGCCAATCGAGCATGGCCTGAATTTTTCGTTGATCCACACGTACTCCTTCAGCTAAAATTATGTGGCCCAAGTACTTGAGCTCTGCTTGCGCGAACGCACACTTTGAAGGCTTGATGTAAAAGTGGTGTTCCTCCAAGGTGCGTAGAACAATCTCCAAGTGCTCAAGGTGCTCGTCCATGGATCTGGAATATATCAAGATGTCATCAAAAAATACTAAGACAAACCTCCGCAAGTAGGGTCTGAAAATTTCGTTCATGGCCGCTTGGAATGTTGATGGCGCATTGCATAGACCGAATGGCATCACCAAGTACTCGTAGTGGCCGGAATGCGTCCTGAAGGCCGCCTTGTGCACATCCTCCTCTTTCATTCTGATTTGATGGTAGCCGGCTCGTAAGTCCAATTTGGTGAAGAACTTGGCACTATGCAATTCATCGAGCATCTCGTCCACCGTAGGGATCGAAAAACGGTCTTTGATGGTTGCTTCGTTAAAGGCTCGGTAGTCGGTGCAGAATCTCCATGAGCCATCCTTCTTTCTCACCAATAGAACGGGTGAGGAGAAGGGACTCGAGCTATGTCGGATCAGCCCCTAGCTAAGCATTTCATCAACTTGACGCTCAATTTCTCTCTTTTGAAAGTGTGTGTACCTGTATGGTGGAACATTGACCGCAGCAGTCTCATCTTTTATCTGAATTGGATGATCAAAGCTTCGTTGTGGCGGGAGGAAAGTAGGCTTCTGGAGGACACTTTGATGAGCCTCTAACACCCTCCGAATTGGTGGCAGCCCCTCAAGTACTTGCTGCTGCTGGATTGAAGAGGATCCTCTTAGTTCGGGCTAGCCATAACAACGGCAAAGCAACTAGCCCCTCCTTTGCAAAGTTTCTCTATCACGTTGGCCTCGCAAGGCCGTACTTCCTTGCTGCTCAAGGCCGTCCATGTCTTCTTTCTGCCACCGAGTTTAAACTCCATGATCATCGCGTCAAAATCGGTCACCACCCGACCTAGACTACGTAACCATGCATTTCCCAATACAATGTCTAAGCCGACTAATCGAAGTACATGTAGGTCGGCTTTAACTCTCACCCCTTGTACATTCATCTTTACATTATTAACAATTTCAGCACATAGTAATTTTTCACCACTAGCAATTTTGACTTCAAACGGTGATACCGATGTACCTTTGAGTCCAACCTTTCGTACGATTGCTGAGTTGATGAAATTGTGAGAAGAGCTGCTGTCCACTAACAAGGAGACCTCATGCTTGCCGATCCAAGCCATGAGTCTCATTGTAGATGGTTTTGGTGCGCCGCAAAGTGCATTGAGTGACAATTCAGCATCCTGATTTTCTGCACATGGTTTGGTCTCTTCGGGGTGATCTTCCTCCTCGCTGCTGTTGTCTGAATTTTCAGATGCAGCGGGCTCTTCGTTGCTGCTTGTATCAAGAACGTAGACTTGGCCGGTCTTGCAATGATGCTCCCAACTCCACTTTTCACCACACTTGAAACATAGCCCCTTTTTTATGTAATCTTGCAGCTCATCACGTGACAACTTCTTTACCTCCCTTTGCTGATTTTTGGAACCTGTTGAAGTTATCTCTTTGGATCTGAAATTTACCTTGGATGGTTGTGGTTTGGTGAACTTGCTGATGGCACCATCCTTAGTTGTACGTCGTTTCGGATTGTAGCTTTGGTGTAGGATCTCCGCCATGCGCATCGCCTCTTGTAGCCGCGTTGGTTGTTTGAGTTTGATCTCCTTGGCTAGCCACGGATTGAGGCCGTCGATGAAGGTACCAAGCAAGGCTTTATCGGACCATCCGCTGACCATAGTTTGTAATTGCCGGAACTCATCGATGTAGGTCTGGACTTTGCCCTCCTGTTTAAGTTTTGCAAGTTGACCATGGTGATTGACAACGGGGGATAGTCCCCATTGTTTCATGAATTCGTCCATTAAGGCAGTCCACCCCAACCTTCTCCCTTCTTTCTCATAAAAGGCCCGGATCCACCTCCACCATCGGCTAGCCCTACCCTCTAAGTGGAAACTGACTAGGGTCACCCGATCAGCCCGTGGGATATCATAAACGTCAAAGTATTGATCCGCCTTGTCAAGCCACTTATACAGGTCTCCTCCACCAAACTTTGGGAAGTCAATTTTGGGTTTCCTAAACCCTTCTTCTCTAGGCCATGGACCCCTATAGTCATCATCTCCAAAGTCATTACCCCGCATATTTCTTCCTCTCCTTGCCATGGGTTCTCTCCAGCCATGAGGCCTTTGAGCATAGAAGGGACGTTCTTCGGGTTCACCATCGGCCTCATCATGATTGTTATGGCCATTACTAACCCGCTCATCGTCGAGCCACCTCTCAAATACTAAGCCTTCGGCTTCTATCCTTCCTCCCATTCGCCCATGGTGCCTCATGTCATGATCTACATGATGTGTACCCTGAATACTAATGGGATCGCTCTCATACCTTGCCCGGCCCTGCCGTGCGGCATGCGACCTAGGCACTTCTTCTTGCACCCTCTTGTGTTCCCTCTCTAGAATCCTCCTTTCCAACCTCTCAATGTTGGCATTGTTCTCCCTCCTTATTTCAGCCATAGTATTGGACAAAGTTTCCAATGCCCGGTTAAAGTTTGCCGAACTAACTTCAAGGGCTTCTAACCTCCTATCGTGGTTATTATTTTGGGGGGACTCCATCTCCTCTTAACCCTCTATTTTAGGACGCTCAAACTCTGAGACAACAGCCCCTCTACCTCTCAAAGATCAGAACTCAACCAAGCCCCAAAGACTTGCTGCACAGAAAATTTCTGCAGCAGTCTACTGACTTCAGCAGCCAATATCTTCCTCAAAACAGAACCAAATCAACACGTAAAGATGCCTATTACAGTGACTAATAAGCTCTGAAACTCTCCACAAAAAATCAAAATCAAATCTTCTAAAAACCCGGTTTTTAACAATCCAAACACAGACCTTGCTGCAGAATTTTTCTGCAACACAGAAACTTCTCAAACCAGTCCCCAAACCTCCTGCGGTTGTCACCTAAAGGATGAACCAACCCACTTGACGTGTACACCACTCAATCAGCCTCCGACAGGGGTTTTACAATAATAAAAACAGAAATTAAAAATCCCCCAATCGAATACAAATTCAAGCCCAACATAGGATGCAGAATTTTTATGAACTCCACCACAACTATGATCTGATTTTTAAATTTAAATCTAAAAGAATATGCAAAGCAAATTCAGATCTGGAAGATTGGTATCCAAGCGTTACCTCCTTGAAGGATTCTCGCAATGAAAGCACCAAATTGATGGGGGCTCACGGTCCAAAGCCCCTCACCAAGCCCCTTTCCTTGCGCTCCTCATGTGCGCCATCAAAAATGATAATGATGGACCGATTGTAGGCAACGCCCAGTGGAATAACGCAAGAAGAAGATCAACAATGAAAGCAAACTTGATTTATATTCCTCTAAATTGAAAGCAAATGACAAGAATAAAGAAAGCAAAAGAAATCTAGCAAGAGATTGAGAGATCTCTTCCTAGCCTAATCTAGTGGAGATTGATGGATCTACCACTAGCCCAAGTCCTAGAACACAGGATCTAAGGACCGAAATCGGCACAAACGCCGCCCAAGCCTTACGGTCGACAAAACAACATGACTCTAGAATAACTCTGGATCCCCCTCAATGGTCCTCTACATCTCTTTTTATAGGCTAAGCCATAGACAAAACTAAGTAACTCCACTTAGGAAAACATGGCAAATTGTCTTCACATGGATCCAAAAGGCTTTTCCACCATTGATTGGCATGAATGAATGGCTAAAGATCACCCAAGAAGGGCCCTCCCACGGCTGGACCTTGGCTTGCTTTTTGGCCGTTGGATGGAAGAGGATGGACGGCTGAGATGGCGTGAGACTCGCGGTCCGGACGCACGGGACGCGTGTCCCGGTTGGCCGGGTCGCGCATCCCGGCTGGACATGTCCCAGTCCGGGTGGTACTGGGACCGGGCGCGCGCCAGGCTGTCGGGCGCGGGCGGGCGGACGCTGGCGCATGGGCGAGCGGGCGAGCGGGCGCGCGGGCGATCGGCCTGCAGGGCGCGCTGCTGGGCACGCAGGAGCCTGGGCATGCGCGGGCATTGTAGCAGGCGAGGTTCGTCCTGCCGAACCTCGCCACACTGTAGAAGGCTGCTGGCGGGCTGGCTGTGCGCGGGCACTGTAGCTGGCGAGGTTCTTGCCCAAGAACCTCGAGCAAGAACCTCGCCGCACTATAGCAAGTGAGGTTGGCTGCGGCAGGATTTGGTGCGGCATGGCTTTGGCGGGGCTGCGTGCGCGGTGGGCTCGGCCAAGGTTGGGTATGCTTGGCCGAGGCTTGGGCATGCATGGGCGCACGTTTTGCTCGGCCGAGGTTGGGCGTGCTTGGCCGAGTGAAAGGGCTTGACTAAAGCTTTCCAAGCAAAATAGTTGGCCTTGGCTTGACCCTCCGTTGGCCTCCTTGTGGCCCGATGGCCCTCCTTGGTTGGCATAGCTACTTTGGCCCTCAGTTGGTGTGCGGTTGTTGCTCCTGTTGCGGCGTGGCTTGCGGGGGTCCACAACAGATTTCCTGCTGGGGAATCGCGCGTGGGCGTGGTTTCTGCGTGGAAAATCGCGCATGGGCGCACGTTCTCCACTCGTGCGTCCGCGCGCGATTCCCAAAAAAATTCACCGCGTCCGTGCGGACGCATCAAATGCCTGCCACTCTGTGGCATTAAATGGCCCACGCGGGCTGCCAGCCCGCGTGGGCACGGTGCCCCGCGCGAGGAACCGCGCGTGGGCACGGTGCCCCGCGCGAGGAACCGCGCGCGGGCACGATTCCCTGCTGGGAAACTACGCGCGGGCGCGATTCCCTACTGGGGAATCATGCGCGGGCGCGCGTTCTCCGCTCGCGCGTCCGCACGCGATTTCCAAAAAAAAATTCACCGCGTCCGCGCGGATGCGTTAAATGCCACTTAAGCCACTCTGTAGCATTTAAAAGGCCCACGCGAGCTCCAGCCGCATGGGCGCTCTTCCCCGTGCACGGGGCGCGTTGCCCCGCGAGCGGGCGCTCTTCCCCGCGCACCCACGCGCAAGAAAAATGTGTCGGTACCGGTGCGAACCGGGCCGGTTCGTGCCGGTACAAGTACGGAACCAATCGATTCCAACCCAGTTTGGGTCGAAACCGTTTTTATACGTTGTACCGTATCGGTGCCCGTCTGTAGGTGCCTTTTGTTTTTCTTTTTTAGCATGCTGGGCAGCTGCTTTCTTACCCTTCATGCCTCTCTCTGCCTAGCTATGCTGGAAGAATGTATGTCGCCCTCCTGATTGAGTCGACCGGATAGTATAGTGGCCTCGTCTAAACATCCCTCGATCATATCTCTGAGAGGATGTCTCGGACGAGAAACCATGTGGTGACTGGCTCTCCTGTGACTTTGGCTGATTAGCTGGAAGGATGAGTAGAATATTATGCTCAGCCCATTTTTCTACATCGACCCTAGCCTCGATGATCAACTGGAAGGATGAGTGGAATATTGCACTCAGCCTATTTTCCTATATCGACCCTAGCCTCGATGATCAACTGGAAGGATGAGTGGAATATTGCGCTCAGCCCATTTTCCTACATCGACTCTAGCCTCGCTGGCTACGAAACTAGCCGGTCGTGAAGGTGATCCTCTCTCATCAAGCTCCGGCTCCTATTGCTGGTCCACAAGTTATCCAATCATAGGATCATCCTCATCATCAACGAAAACACTATGAATCGAATCTATGTACTTGAGCTCCACTTCCTCATGAATGTATTTCAGCCTCAACCTTAAATTGTAGGGAACATATACAAGGTAATTAAGGTGCTTTTGTAAAATGGTTCCTCTACTTTCTGTGGATGAGGGCAAAAGTGGACCAATTACACTCACAGCCACTAGATGAGACCGTGAGAGGATCCGGATAGCTAGCCGCTTAAGATTTTTCGCAGACGGCCCAAAATAAATCCACCATTCAGCTGAAAAATATTGAAAAAATTACATATAAGAGAGTAGCATATTAGTAACCATCTACGCCAAGTAAATATCCTCCTGATGTATAACATACCTGCATTTATACTTTTCTTACTTACAACAGCTGCAGAGACGCCAAAGCTATCGCTGCCCTCTTTAAATATTTTGGTCTATGAAAAAGAACCATGTTGTACTATGTTAATAATAGAAGATATCAGTTAAGTTACACATGTCACTTAAGTTAGCTTACCTCTGCTAAAAATAGGATCGCAACTTTTAGATTTAGTTCCATCTTGTAAATCACATTACACAGAGCGAATAGAAGTTTATCAATACGATTCCAGGTACGCTGTACTGGAACCAAGAGTTCAGATAGTATGCTGCACATAAAGTCCATTATTGTCTTAGTTCATTATTTTTCATATTTTTTTACTTATTTATATATTTTTAATAATTTTTAAATTTAAAAATATGTTTAAATATCATAAATTCAGATAAATATTATTTATACCTCAAAAATTACTTTGAATTATGTAATTCATACTATTAATTTTTTATAATTTTTGGTATTATTTATATATTTTTAATTATTTTTTGAATTTAAAAATAATTTTAAATATTAATATTTTAAAAAATTAATTTTAGCTCAGATCTATGTAGAACCCAACAATGGATACTATATATATTTTTTTAGGCTCTCAGGCTTGCATCAAAGGGTACCTATTTCTCAATTATTTTCAAATTTAGGCCTAAGCTACTGCGCACATGATCGCATCAAAACTTGAATGAATGAACACCAAATTTTTATGAAGAGTAGCTTGCAAACCCTAAATACGTTTTTGATTTTATTTTTTTAATTTTTATTTATTTTAAAAAAATATTTTTTAATCTAAAAATATATTTTTAATTTTTAAAAATTATATATAATCTAAAAATTAAAATTTTTTATGTCAGCATGTAGATTGTCCATAGATCTCCAACACATACAAAAATCAAGTCGAAATCAAAAATTTTGGCATGATCTTTTCTTATTTTGCAATTTTTGATCTAATTTTTTCAAGTCCTGAAAAAAGAAAGAATGAGCTTAGAGGAGAGAACGTACATCTTATTTAGCTTTGGATTTTTCTTCTGATAGCCTAAATCGGTGTGGTTTTTAGAGTAGTTGGAAATGGGAAGCAGCGGAAGGACACCTCTTTGTGAATTGTTGTTGGGAAGGCTTCTCAGGCCTTCCCAACAACAATCATTAGGCATCAGACCACCCAAAACAGTCAATCCAGTTCGAAACGGAATTGGCCGATTCCAAGCTGGCTCGCACCCTCTCCGGCCAGTTCGGGGCTGGAAGCGAATAAACAAGGCAAACCAATCCGGTTTCGCCTGTTCGGTACCGGTTCTGGCCGAGTCAGGGCCGGAACTGAATAAACAAGGCAAACCGACCCAATTTCATACCGGATCGGCTCGGTACTGCACGAACTGGGTCAAACCGCCCAATTCGGCAGACCATGGGAGAGATTATCTTCAATAAGCATGAGCAATCAAGATTTGATACTAAAGCACAAATGAACCCCAAAAATCTTTCAAGGTTAAGATCAGTCTTAGACAAAGTTGCATCCTTGCAGTAGTCAAATGAGCTCTGTATTCCTTCCAAGGACTAATAAAATAACAAATATAAAGATACAGAAAGAGGAATTAATGATAAGTGAAATAAAGTGTGGAACAAAGGAACTCAAAGGCATAATATGCAAAATCTAGCTAAATGATCGTAATTTTTATTAATATCACAAGCCATCCATCACTCGTGGCTGAATGGAAAGAATATCAAAAGGCGTTCCCATTTATACAAGCCATATTAGGTATGATAAACCTCAATCACTATTTGATCAATTTATGCTGCTAAAGTAACTAGCTCCCATGTATAAAGGCAAGCCAACTAGCATGGTAATTGGCTCTTCAAAGAGATTATCAGCTCTCAACAACCTCTTTGTGAGGGGTTACTCTAGTTCCTTGAAAGACTTGGTTTGCATAGATTGTATCTCAGTTTCATTTTCTTGCACTATTAGAAAAATGAATTAGACCTCACCTTCAGCAGAAAAAAGAAATGACCTGCAGAAAAATAAATTTTTGACACTCTAGTCAAGTTAGAGATGAGAGCCAACTTCATGATTTCTTCAGTCTTATAATATAGTAGATTATTAGATACGCATGCAAAACCTGGTTACTGCAAAGCTTATTTATTAAAAATTTAATATCACATGCAAGTATTACTATCCATATAAGATGACTTATCTTACAAGTTACAGCTTGATACTCAATTGAACAATTAATTAAACAATATATTGTTTCTTGCTTCTCTATATTACAAGATTTCTACCCACAAAGGTGCAATAGTTTGTAGAATATTTGTTGATGACCATTCATTTTATACATGATACTCTGACCTGAAAGATAAGTATTGATTTAAGGACTAGAATAATCGCATCCAAGTGAGTTTCTTGGAGAATAGCTAAAAATAGCTAACACCATTCAATGCAATAAAATATTGGATCAAGTAATAATGAGGAAACTCAAGCCTTTGTTAAAAATCAAAATCTCATCAATCTGTAAAAAGCTTGGCATTGACCACTGACTATATACAAGGTGGAAACTGATAAATAAATTACAAAATGAAAATGACATTATTAAGCTAATAGCTGTTCGATGCACCAACTAAAGATGCTTAATAACATGGCATGGGTTAAGATTGACGCATTTTCAAGTTTTACTTATTTAACATAGACGGTATTTGAAATGGTGCATCAACATAGCATTTGAAATGGCTGAATACTATGACATGTTCAATTACTAACAGTGAAATCATATGCTAGAAGGAAAAATATGAGTCTGAACCAGATATCCAATTAACAAAGATATAAGATCTTTTAATGATGGAACAAAAATGATAAAAAGAACATGGTAAAAGCATAAATTTGAAGAAAAATAAATAGCAATGCTATTATCAGGTCAATCAAAAACTTGCTATTCAAGATATTAAAACACTTCAAAGAATTAGTCACAGTCACTGGATAGATTTTCTATATTTTATTAAAGTATAAGGCAGCTTACAAGGAATCTGTACATAAAGAATTCAATAAGCGAAGAGTCCGATGAGGGAGAAATTATACCAGATGACTCTTCTAATCGTCGGATAAAAGCTAATTGAAATAAAGAACCTGCATTTATCATAATCAAATCACTAATTTATTCTTAAAAATCATAATATGCAACACAATCACTAGCTAGCAATCATTGTAAGAATTGCAAAACATATGCAAACCCTCATTTAAATGAAGACAAAATATTACATGATAATGATCCTTTACTGAAAATTTACTTTGTTAAAAATTGTGTAAGAGGAAATATTAGGAGTCTTATTTCCTACTGCACAAACGTAATATAGAGCTGATGCAGCACATAATGGCCCTCTGCCGGTAATCGTACACAGTACTACACACCAATGACACAATTCTGATAAGCACCACACACAAGTATTATTGTTCACTGTTTTTTGGGATTTTTTTGAGGAAAATGCATCATAATAAATGCAAAGTTAAAACGAAAATGTCAAATGGCATCTTCTACAGCACTTAGATGTTAAAGATGAGAAGAGTTTATTGGCAGAATTCATGAATATCCAAGTTTTAAATTTTAAGTGTATTATTTTGATAAGAAAAAAGGAAAATCCATTTCCAAACCAGAATTTCTTTCTTGTAATCAGAAAAATCAGATGCATCTGCATTCCTAATAGATAGCTGAAAATTAGGTAAAGTCTTCTATGTTACACAGAGAGTGAAAAGGTTTGAAGCATGTTTCTGTTCCTAATCCTTGAGATAATTTGGTTGTGTTTTATCTGGCTACCTCCCATAAACTTCAACAAATAACTTAAGTTTCTTCTTCGCTCATTCTTTCTATTTACTTTTTGTGAAGCATTAAAAAAGCTGCCAAACATCTTCATTGCCAAATAGCTTTGTTCAGTGAGAATATCTTTTTCAGTGAGACTGCATGGGCATGCAGAGAGAAAAATAAAGGACAAAAGTTTGAGCTTCTCAGTGAGAAACCAATAGAAAGAGACCTGCAGGAACAAGTAGGGAACTTCGGAAGAACAAGGAAATTATCATCAAGGAAATAAAATCCAGCACCATAGGGGAAGGGAGATTCACCAATGGGAAGTAAAATTTCCACTCATATAGCATTTATGAATAATTCTAATTGCATAAGAAAGCAAGATCTTCTTTCAAGAAAACATCATATAAAATCAAGAATGAGCATGTGGAAACTATGTAAATTCTAAACAATAGCTGGATTAATTGATGCACTAACATAGCTACGAGTTTTGTGCTTCGGACCACTATAATGTCAGATTTGCAGATCCAGTCTACTTTCAGTTTATCTTTCTGCAGAAATGCACTACGTTTGATTGATTGGGACACTTTTTCCTGTATGCCTCTCATTATTTTGGACATTGTTGCCCTTGGCACAAAGCATGCAGCTCAATCTTGCATAAGTAGTAAATACATGCAAATTCACTACAAATCATGCGTGCGTTCAAATCTGCTCACACATATAGCTGGAACGACGAACAAGAACCAGGAGCAAAATGTCCAAAAAGTTAAAACTAGGCAAGTTCTACAAAAAAAATTTAAAAAAAGGGGATCTGCAAAAAGGAAAATAATGGGGGTCAGTCTTGCAAAACCACCAAAATGCTATAATGTAATCATGGTAAAACCCTATTACTCTCCTAGGGTTTATAAATTTTACCTTCATTAGATGGACAAGATGATACTAAAAATCCAACAAGGGCCTGATCAACATCAAATGAAGCTCTTGGGCTTGGCTTGTTAAAGCCCTCTAAGGTTTACTAGTAGGCTTCTCTCTCTCTCTCTCTCTCTCTCTCTCTCTCTCTCTCTCACACACACACACACACACACATTTTATCACCCCCCATTTTCTACCCCCCCTCTACAAAACATTTTCATCTAGACACAGAAGCCAGCTCCCTTGCGATATATGTCTCTTAAAGTATAAAAAATAGGAAAAAGTAAAAAGGACTCCAGGTCAGAAGTGGTCCAATGTCAATACCTTTCAATAGGTAAAGCTTAGTGATAATTTAGTTAAAATGGACAAATATTATAACAAAAACAATCCCTATAACAAACATCAGATCCTTGACAGTGCAACATTTTACCAATTAAGTTCTTCCCTTGCAAAATACTTAAGCAATTTAGTACCTTAACAAAATTTGTTTGTGAATTTTTCCCACCAACAATTATAATACATGAGAATTAGGACCTCAGCATTAAAACTAATGCAGCGCCAAATAGAATAGAGCTGCAGAAACTGTTTTAAATTGTAGAGATAAAATCAGATCTACTAATAAGATAAGTGGACATGGAAATCACATCACATAAAACCTTCTAAGTGTAAAGTTTACGTGATTAAAAAACAAACCATGGCTTGATGCTTCACCACAAAAAGCTTGTGGATGTCAAACCAGGAAAAATAGTATGAGTGCCTTTTGCAATCCATTTTCAAATTGAGTACCTCAAGTAGCTTGCCAAAGACCACAGTTGCCATGCTACCACTGTCAGTATTAATATTCTAAAGTGTCCCATGGCAGTTTCTCTGTGCCTTTAAGATACTAGATCTCCACCAATCATGATCAAGCTGCTCATGCACAACTCTGTATGAAATTTGATTCACTAGGCATCTCCCTCAAGTAACACTTTTGCATAAGCATCTCTATTTTCTTCCTTTAACTCCACATCCTTCGCAATTTGTTTTCGTTAGTAACCCTTCTTTTTAGGACAAATATAGCAGTTTTGCCCAGATTAACCACAAGTATAGCACAGGGTTCTCCCTCTCTCTCAGCTCAATCTTCAAAGTTCTACATAGTGGTTCTTGTGAAATTTTCAACATTAGCCAACAGCTTAGGGGAAGGAAACTGCGGCACCACCAATGGATAGGTGTCTTGTGACCCCTTGTGTATAGTCCATCTTCCGTTTGCACTCTAAAATAGTGTAGCTCATGTATAAATCAAAATTCATGACCCACAATCTCACCTTGAATACTGGTCCACAATGAAAAGTTGTAGTTTATTGCAAGTACCACTTCAGAAACAAATGCATAAAGTAGATGTAGGTACAGGTGGATGTCCAGGTATGAGTTTGGACAGCAAGGTTTTATAAGTTGAGTGGAGCATCCACAAATGTTCTTAAAAATATTTATATATTCTTTTACTATAGTCGTTTCTTGTTCCACATTGTACAATGATCACTTCTCATTGTACTTTAAAAAATTAATAAATGTACTCCTAGTTTTAGTTAATGCACTTCTTTCTCTTGAACATTTATTAGAGACTGAATTTGGAGGTATCTGTTTACTGAAAAGGGGTGACTTAAAAAGGATAAAAGATTAATGCTCTCCACCATACTAGTAGTGTCAGATCTAATTTCCAACACCTCATTCAAAATTGGCCCATTTAAAAGAATAAGAACAACCCCACTGATTAACATGTCCCTTGCCTATTCCGGTTTACCAAAAGTTAAGAATCAAGACTAAGATCAAGATCAGAAGGTGAATTAAGGGTTTTCTAGAGCAAAATTCTGATTTTTTTCTCACCAATTTACAAAAATCTCAATCTTTTCAATCCTTGAACTCCATACGATGATGCAAGAGCTGTGTCACCGTCCATACCTAAATCTAATCCCCCAACCACATTCTTTTTATTCCTTCAACCTAACCACACAATCCCACATATCACCCCTCTAACAAAAACCCAAAAAGCTCCTACCTCTCTATCTCCATAATCACCCCCCTCAAGAGATTCCATAAATAATATATGCTCCCTATAGCCCAAATTTAGTTATCCAACTACTTGCTCCCTCCTATCGTCCTCAAAAGCAAAGATCGTTGTGCCTGCATTGGGGCTTGTACTGATTGGCCAACAGGCACGATTTGGTACACCCCCATGCTATACCGTGTCGGGCCCCATACCGACAAAGAAAAGGGGGCGGAGGAGAAGGAGAACGGAAAAGAGGAAAAAAGAGAGAGGCGGGGAGGGAGGGAGAGGAAGAGGGAAGAAGGGAGGGAGAGAGACAGTGAAGACCGGTGCAGTGCAACCCAACACCGCAGAGAGGACGGAGGAGAGGAAGAACGTGAGAGAGCAAAAGCGAGATAAAGAGGGAGGGAGAGCAAGAAGGAGAGGGAGATGGAGGGAGAGACATGGAGACCACCGACAGACCGTGGAGGGCCAGGGAGTAGTGTGGAGGGCCAAGGAGTGGCGCGGAGGGGAGAAGGAGGGGCTCCGCCCTCTGGACCCCTATTTCGAAGACTAGAGCCCTGTTTCATTGGAAACAAGGATCCGTCGGGGCCCTCTTTTTTTATTTCACAAGTTCTAAGTGAAGTCGGCAACCTCCTTGCCAACTTCACTTAATATTTCCAAAATAAAAAATGCCACTTTTTTGTTTTCAAAATATTAAGTGAAGTCGGCAAGAGGATTGCCGACTTCACTTAAAAATTTGCAAAATAAAAAAAGAGGCCCTAACAGACCCCTATTTCAAACAAAATAAGGGTTTGTAGGGTGGAGCCCCTCCTCCACCCCTCCGTGCCACTCCCTAGCCCTTTACGGCCCTCGGGCAGCCTCATCTCTCGCCCTCCCCCTCTCTCTCTCTCTTTCCTTCCTCCTCTCTTCCTCCTTCATCGATTTCTCATTTTGAATGCTAGAACTGTCCCAGCCCGCCGCCAGCATGGCTCAATATGCTCTGAATCAAACGATTCAGGATGGTTCCACATTCCTTCTCCAAAGATTCCACTTCTAGCTTGAGGCCCTACCTATGCCATTCCACTTGAAATCTCCCCATCAGCACCATCTCTTCCCGATGTTATCACAAAAACCAGGATCATGTTCTACTCTAATGCACTCGGGTCTCCAAATGGTCAAAATTGTATTTCCTACACAAGTACAATTCTAAAACATAACATTGCAACTCTGGATCAAAAGCCTTTGGGACTTCGCACGATGCTTCTTAGATTTAGAATCGAAAGGCCCAATCATCATTGCAAGCTTCTTGAATTGCTTGATGTGGGGTTTAATGGCAACTTACAAATTGGATTCAAATACTCTCCAATTTGGGGCTCGATTGGAAATGCGCAATCTTACAATCATGGCTATCCATGTATTGCACAATAGCTATAACTATAGATGGCCCCATGAAGAGCATGAGACATCATGCCTCATGTACTATGTAGACCAACTACAATCACAACCATCAAGCAATACAAGAACAGCATGATTGCAAGACAGGACCTCTCCAAATGAGGCCTGAACTAGAGAGAATCCTGATCGTCATACATCATCACAAAATGTGAATTTCCCATTCATTACTAATTTGTTGGCTTGCTTCTCTTATCCTATACTTTACTAAAGAGTAATGCTAGGAAGCTCCCATTATATGCAGACAAACGATTCTCTTGCCTGTTGGCAAGATGGGATTGGTGCAACTCATGGATTTGCTGCCAAATACAAAAGGTCGGTTAATTATGGAGTTGCCAAGTCAAGAGTTGTGCCCAGATGAACTTCTAAAGCATTTTCCTTTCTTAAATTACTCCTAAATTATGACCCATAAATTAAACTTATTCACTAGAATATTTTTTCCTTATTTCGGTAATAAATAAAATGGAAAGAAGTGATCCCTCTTTCACACACAATACTTTCAACTTTCCTAATATTTTAATGAACAATTTCTGACACATGAATCACCACTAATTTTCTGCATGGACAATTTTCTGTAATAAAAAGGGAAAGATATCAGCTTTTCTCAACGATCCCTGCTTTTATCATTTCCCTCCATCACAAATCTTTCTAATTTTCTCATAAATCCTAACCACTAAATCACTCCTACGTTTTTGACATGGACTGTTCTTTTCCATTTCTTATAATACAGAAAAAAGAAGCGAGCTTTCTTGCATGCAATGTTTCCCACATTTCTAGAAAATCATCAAAACATTCCAAAATAAGGATTTCTTGACCAACCCAAATTTGTTAGCTTAATACTCTTTTTCCCAAATCTCTTCTAAATCCCAAACCACACAGCACTCATAAATATTTCACATTGACAGCCTCCTCCATGTATCTTACTGATGTTTATGTCTAATGGGCATCGTAGACTCCCATCCTAACATATTCAAAATGAGAGTTTTGAATTTCAGGATTATTTTAGGAATATTCAGTATGCCAACTTCCTTTTCTCAAAATGCACTTCCTCTTTTGAACTAATATCCCAAAGGAACCAGTTTCTTCATTCTATTCATGACCTTTGGATGATCCCATGTCTTTCTCCTCTCTCTCTGCTATCTATATCTCTTATATTATGTTTCCATCTTTGACTGCTAATTCTCTTGATTCCTCTCCATTTCCTATTATAGCTGCCCACATTCATATTTTTCATGATCGAGACCACTTTTCAACCATTTCTCTCTCTAAAAGGGTCTTGCTTTTTTCCTCTTTTTGGTTTAAATCACTTTAATAGTGTCCTTGTTAGTATTTCACCATCCCTTACTGAAGAAGATATTGCTCTTCATTTCCGCAAGCCTTTTATTCCAAACACCCTATATATTAACTGTAAAATGAGTAAGAGACGGATCTTTTCCACAGCAAAAGAAGAAGGTCGCGAACACCCCCCCACTCCCCACTACAGGAGTTTAATAATTATCTTAAAACCAAAAAATCTAATGTCTCATTCTATACCTATCACCATCCTGCATGACTATCCCCATCCTTTTAAGTCATCTTTTTCAGAAGTGGCAAGGTCAATCAAGAACAAAACTTCCACCATATACTTCCCCCACAACAGCTGTTCCAATAGCATTTTTAATCCAAAAGTGCATCAAATCCCACTGAAATGAGGGCTATCCGCATTTGTATCCCACTCCAGAAATGAAATGGAAATCAAATACATCATCAATCACAATACTAACATGGCACCTATAAACAAATCAAACTACCATTCCACCAGTCAAGCGCTGCTAGAACTCAAACAAGAACACCTTCAATTCAGACTAACCGCAAACAATGGTGCAAAAGCATCTAATCGTAACCCCTGGAAGATTTAATCGATACCTAATCGGATTTCAATAAATATGCAAGATGGAGGATATGAAGAAATTATCACCTATGATCATCCCGATGGTGACGAAGGTGAGGAGCGCGAGGATGTACTTGGATCGACTCATCACCGAATGATCGGACTCGGTCACCTTTTGCTTTCGTTCTCTCTCGCGCGCGGCGAGAGGTTTCGGAGGACGCCGCTGGATTTATGCACGCCGGGAGGACAAACCGACTTCCTTGCCGTGGTTTTTGGGCTTTGATTTTGGGTCTCGAGCTTTCAAAGCACTCTGACGTGTTGGACGGGTTGATCGGTTGTCGCCTCAATCGTCTCTGGGTCTGGGGTCGCTTTTCGGAAGCTGCTGGGGTAATAACATATCAGGGAAATAAATTATATTTATAACATTATATAAATTTGTCAAAACTATTGTGATACGGTTATAGCGTAAATAACATTTGTGCAGACTAAAATATAAATTACAGTGAATTTCAAAACTGTACGTACGTAGCTTGGCTTGAGTTTAAATTAAAACTGAATTACGAATATATAATTATTATATTTGATATTCAATATATTTTGTAACAATTAAAAATATTTTTATTTTATTTTTTGTTATATATAATCGTTATATTATATTAAATAAACTATGAATTTTATATATTAATCATTACATAAAGTTTTTGAGACTATTATAATGTTTATATAATAAATTAAAAAGTTGTTATTATATAGCCTGTCATTATTCGCTAGCTCTCCTGTCCCATGATTATATAGGCTATGTTATTAACGATAATTTGGAATATGAGAAGAATTTAAATCATATTAATGTTCGCAACTTCACATGGCGAGTGATTAAAAACCATTGATAGATGACTTTGTTTAATACATTAATTCAGATACATGACTATTAATGATAATGTGATATTTGAGAAAGGTAATAATTTCCACAATGGATCTACAGAAAGTTCAAGTTTGTTAGTATTTTTATTTTAGTTTAATAGAATAACTATAATATGCATAAAATTTTATATTGACATATTATATAATTTTGTTATCTTGGTAAGGTTATTGAAAACCTTTCTGTGCACTATGGGTTAAGTGAATCCAAGGAATGCATCATCGTCATTATCTATCAATATTTTAATTCCATAAGTTGATGTTACCCGAGATAAAGTAACATATAGTTGTGCAGGGCTGAAAACTGGTTTTAGGAGTTATAAGCTGACATGGTTAATATTTGGCCTTGACTTTTGTTGATAGTTATGGCATGGTAGACCTCCAATGGGAACTTTCTTCTTTTCAAAATGAATGACCATTTTGATTCTGTAGGAGATAATACCGTTCTTGGTGTCCGAACTTTTGCTCCAATATTTGAACTTGTGATTATTCTTCCCTCTACTATCTAGGTTTCCAAGCGTGTGGCTATCAATCTTTAAATTTCTTAATAGCATCATAGGTGTACCTACTTTTATTTCTAATTTGTGATTTGGTATTTCTAGGAATTTGAGTGTTAAGAAACTCCAATGGATATGGTAATTCTTGATCAACAACATCAGATGAAGCTTTGCATGTTGTGTCAAAGCTTAGACATATTTTTTGATCATCTAGGTGCCGCTGCGAGATGTAGTTATTTATTTCATCAACAATATCATTCCTTGACATCAAAATGGCACTTTTCTTCAGATAATCTGTGTTCGTTTGCATCTATTGAAAGGATGGGTATGTGCAGCGTACCATTTTTTTTATTGGGTTTATTACATCATGTATAAGATATTGCTGTGGTAGTTTGACACCTCCACCTTCACTCTCACTCTCTCAGACACATAGGCACAGAGAGAGACAAAGATGGTGGGAAGATTATCCCAGCAAATAACTTTGGAAAAATTAATGAGATTTGCAAACTATGGATCAGACTTGCACCCTTGCATTGAAGCTCATTTTTTCTTTCACAATGATATCGCAACACGTTAACTAATGCTTATGATCATATTTTTCTAAGTTAATACAAATTTTTGGTGGCTTTCCCCACACAAATTTCTGGTTGGGAATATGATGGTGGTCGTTCTTAGTGGGGGATAGATTTGGCAATAAGGAGCTAGAGATTCACATGGAACCGACCATGTCATCCCCTCATACATTACTTCCAAAACGGCTTTGACATGGTCAGAATAGAATATTTTAAAAAGTTATAAGTTTATTTTGGAGTATTCTATTTACAAAAATAAAATTTAATTTTTTAAAGAAAAATATTCAAGTTCTGCCTGCTTTATTGAGATAATAATTCACTTGCCTCATATGTAATGTAAGATGTTTTGAGGAATGATTCACTTCTCATAATAACAGATCAACTAATTTAGAAATGTGCACATTGCAGACATACATCCAAAGGAAAAGTCGCCACGAGTCGTCTTGTTCATCTGGAAGGTGGCTTGCAGTTGTTTGCCTACTAGAGGCATACTAGTCTGGCGAGGGATGTATATTTCTCCTAAGTGCCTAGACTGCTCGGAGGTGGAGGAGTCAATCTTCCATGTCATCCTTAGATGCATGAAGGCCGCCCAGATCTGAGGGTGCGCCTCAGGCCCCCACATCACCCGACATGGGTGGTCGTCGACCGAGGCTTTTTGCTCTTTCTGGAGACTTCATCGCGGAGGTCGGGTTTGGAGGGACCGAAGATCAGGGCTACCTACCTGGCTTACCACTGCTGGCTAGATATAAATGCCCGGATCTTCGAGGATAGTAGAGCGCATCCGAGGTCGATAGTGGACAAGGCTCTTCTTTATGCGGCGGAGGTCACCCGCATCGCCACGCCATCATCCCTTGAGACGACCGAGGAAACTTAGGGCTCCCCTCTCACTCTTGCAGCATCTAGAATCGTGCTGGTCTACTGGGAGCCCCCAGTCTCTGGCCTTCTCAATGTGAATTTTGACGATTGTGTGGGCGAGGGTGTATTGGAGGCGTGGGCTTCGTCATTGAAGACCACGATACCAGACTAATAGCGGCTGGAGATCGGAGGATCTTCATCACATCTAGAGTCGGTGCTGAGCTTAGGGCTGCAGGGGACCTATGCGAGACGGGTGCTGGTACGGACCACATTCTTCTCGAGGATAACTCGGCCACGGTAATCGGGTGGATCCAGGGTCGGAGATCCGATGCTGGTTCCAATCTCCTGCCACGCAATATTCATAGGCTCTTAGCTGAGTGTGGACTCTCGTGGGCTACACATTTCTACAAGGAGGTGAATAGTGCGGCTAACTGGGTGGTCTCATTCGTAACCCACCATACTAGAGCCTTCACCTGAGTTGATCACATGTCGGTGCCTCACCCTCTGTATTATCTTCTTTTTTTCGATCATGCCCGACAGGTGTGAGCTGTCGTTGTACCGAAAATAAAATTGAAATGGTTCCATAATTTTTGTCAATGATAGTGGAATATTGGACTATTGCATAGCTAATATTACCTAAGTAGCATTCTTTTAGGATAACTTAAAGAGGTTTTGAGAAAGAATATACTTCCAATTCTACAGGTCAATATTATATACCACCCACAATTAGAAAAGAAGAGATATTGTAAGAATTACACTATCTATTCCAGAATAAGAGATGATGTTAAGTAAGAACTTATTTGCTAACCAGTAAATAATGGATGGTACATATGGAAGGAAAAAAAAGTATCTAAGCAAAGACTTATAACAAGCAAACCATCCATGCATAATAGAATAAAATCTCAGCAAATAATGGATGATAACATACATCAGAGAAGAAAGCATCCAAGAAGGAACTTATAGAATTAAAATAGGATTTTTTTTCTTTTTTTTATAGCAGCTAAAAAAGGAGAGATTTGAGATCCAAACGGAAAACAAGAGAAGGGTGATGACCTAGTGCTTGCTAAAGCGGTGGCAAATGATGTGAATCTTTTAGCATAGGAGATGGAGCAACTGGTTCTACTTATGCACCTCCATTAATATTATCGTATTCTTCTTGGGTTCATTACCCACCTTCTATTTATTATCAATATTCCCATATCTCTCAGTATTTTCTTATTTGAATTTTTTTTTAAATCTTTCAATTAAAGTGTTATTTATTACTCTAAATAGATATTTCTTCAATCTATGTGGCGCAAAAAAATAAAGGTTTTTAGGGCTTCTTAATTTTTCCGAAACACTCACATGTGAAATTTTTCAAAAAAAGATCAGTAGATAGGTTTATCTTAAGGATTTTTTGTTGAATAGTTGGCAAGATTTTAAAAAAATTTAGAAATCTTTCGATTAAAGTTCCATTTACCACTCTAAATAGATATCTCTGCAATCTATGTGACACAAAAGATGAAAGTATTTGGAGCTTCTTAATTTTTTTCGAAACACTCACATATCGATTAATAGATGGCTTTATTCTAAGAATTTATTGGATGACAAGCTTTTAAAAAAATTTAGAAGTCTTTCAATTAAAATTCTATTTATTATTTTAAATAGATATCTCTTCAATCTATGCGGCACATAAGATAAAGATATTTAGATTTTTTTATTTTTTCTAAAACACTAACATATAGAATTTTCTATGAAAAGATTAATAGATGGCTTTATTTTAAGAATTTTTTGCTGAATAAATAGTGGTGGGCTTTCACTATGCACACTTGGCAATATTTGCTATGTATACTTGACAATATTATATGCAACCCTTGCTAAAAAGACCAACTTATATATATATATATATATATATATATATATATATATATATATATATATATATATATATATATATATATATATATATATATATATATATGTATGTATGTATATGTAAGATAATTGATGTATAATACTGATGATTTTGTGTTCTTAGAGTAGTTAATTTATTTTATAGGGAGCTCAATAAGTTTGAAAGGTTAAAAAAGCATGAAAAAACTAAAAGAATAAATCTCAAAGTTGGAAAAGCATTTAAAGTGTTTTGGGAGCTTTTGTAGTGGAGAAGTCGACTCCAAGTGAAGAAAAGTTATCTCAGAACTCCAGAAGTTGACCCCAAAAAATTACAGGCTACAAATAGAAGACAACCATCAAACACTTTAAGAATCGACTCGAGAATTTCAAAAGTTGACCCCAGAATTTCAAGAGTCAACCCCAGAATTTCAAGAGTCGATCCTAGGACTTCAAAAGTCGACCATAGAATTTCAGGAGTCAACCCCAACAATTCAGAAGTCAACCCCAACACTTTAGGAGTCAACTCCTTTGCCCTATATAGCCTACCCCAACGGCTCTAATCGGCTAACCTGGGCGGCCGCATAGCCGGATCTAGAAGCTCTTCCAACAGATCTTTCTGGATCATAACATTAAAGACCAAAGTAGTCATAAGAGCCGCTTCGGAAAACAAAGCATTAATGATTGATCCCTTTCGTTCCATCCAGCGATGCCTCGAAAAGGAGCGCGCACGCAACACTTTAACGAGCTCCCACAGCCATTCCCGCTTAAAATGAGGTGGCAGCCTGTTGCCCAAGAAGACAACCCAAGAGGGGGGGTGAATTGGGTTTTAAGTAATAATTGCAAATTAAAACTTAATGAGTAACTAATTAATATTATTGCAGGCTGATTAATTAGATTACTAGTTGTAGTGAGTGGAGAGGATGGAAGAGACCATGAACCAATTACAAACACAAGAGGTTTTATAGTGGTTCGGAGCTAACCCTTGCTCCTACGTCCACTCCCCAAGCTTCACTTGGGAGTTCACTATAATCCCTAGGATTGCAGCCGGTTGTTTTACAAGTTCACAACCCAACTTGTTGTTTTCACGAGATCACAACGAACTCGGTCGGTTTTCACAGGCTCACCGACTAGAACCACCCAATTATTTTTTCGAGATCACAATCGAACCCTTACACCGTTGGTTTTAACTTCGGCTCACCAACAAACCTCAACAACCTTGATTCAATCCCCTGATTGAATCAAGTAACAAGAAAACAGTTTGTAAAGAGTACAGAAAAAGCTTCTTAAAAAGCAAATATGAACAATATAAATAATGTAGACTTAGAAGCCCTCAAACAGATTTTGGAAGAGGAAGAAGGGGCTTCTCGAACTCTGAGTCTCCTCTTTGAATGCACTGATGATCTGATATCAGAGAGAGCCTTGAATGCGAGGAAGACATTTGGAGGATGGACTTCAATGCACTTCTTCCTTCTTTCTCTTGTATTTACTCTTGAGAGGCTTTGGTAGGTGAAAATCCCTTTTTCTTTCAATGGAGTCTCTCTCTTGATATCTATTACTGAGGATGATAGTGTTATTTTGATGATTAACAAGCAATTATCTAGAGTATGTTATAAGTTAAATCGATACTTCATTTATAAGTCTATTACTCTCAGTATATTTGGTTAAATTGATATAGATACATTTTATTATTTATTTGAATGAATCTAACCTTGAGATGCAGCAAAGTGTGGATTGAGTCGACCCAAAGGATGATTGGGTCGACCCCGGCACATCAAGAAAGCATTTGGCACACTTCTGCAAAAATAGCACAAATGAACAGTGAGTTGGGTCGACCCAAGGAAAGCATGAGTCGACCCAAACATCAAGATCCTCAAACAGAAGACAGAAAATGGTTCTCTGGATTTACTGAGAGGGTCGACCCAAGATATAGTTGAGTCGACCCAAGCTTGAGTCGACCCAAACCCTGAGAGAGTCGACCCAAAGGCAAGACAGAACAGAAGACAGAAAAGGTTCTCTGGAAACCCTGTTAGGGTCGACCCAAGAGGAAGTTGAGTCGACCCAACTGAACCTTGAGTCGACCCAAAGAAAGGTTGGGTCGACCCAAGTGAAGGAAGGCTGAATCTCAAGTTTCTGTGGATTCTGAGAGGGTCGACCCAAGGAATGTTTGAGTCGACCCAAGTGAAAGTTGGGTCGACCCAAGAACAGGTTGAGCCGACCCAAACACGGGCAGAAGCATAACGGCTAGTTCTGCAGATGTACTTTTTGTCCTTCCAACAGTGAGTAACGGCTAGTTTTTGAATTCTAACCATTGGGGCTTGTCCAATGGAGGTAGAAAACTATTTAAAGGGGCACTATTCATCAGATAGGATATCCTTTCCAAAGAATATCAAAGAATACACAAGAAAGAGAAAGTGCCCTAATCTTCTTCATCCAAGTGCTTCATTCAAGAATCAAAGAAAGGGGTTGAGCAGATTCAAAGAGTCATCAAGAGCTCCATCCTCCCTTGAAGAGTGAAGCATCCTTGACAAAGAAGAGAGAAGTCACTACAAGCGGTAAATACTTTCTAAACTCTTCTTTGTAGATTATATTGTTTTATTTGCTCATCTAGGAGTTTAAATCTTCTTTCTTTATTTGTTAAACTACTTGTAAAGGTTGGTTGGTTAGCCCGCAAAACCAACGGAATAGGTTGATTGGTGAACCCGGAAAACCAATTGCAAAGGTTCGTTGGTGAGCCCGTAAAACCAACATAGGTTTTTGGTGAACCCGGAAAACCAAAGTGTAAAGGTTTTTGGATTGTAAGCCCGGAAAACAATCCAACTGTAATCCGCGGGATTATAGTGAATTCCCAAGGGGTCGCTTGGGGAGTGGACGTAGGTGCTAAGGAGAGCACCGAACCACTATACTTCTTGTTGTTTGTATAGTGATTTGTTTAAGTTTACTAACTCATCATTTAACACAAGTAAGATAGTTAAAAGTAAAAGAAACCAATTCACCCCCCCCCCCCCTCTTGGCTTGTCACCTTGGGCAACAAGTGGTATCAGAGCAAGGTGCTCCAATAGTACTCATTGATCTCACAATCAAGAATTAAAGATCATGACAACCCAAGTGGGATGTTCTATGAGTGAGGGGCAATCCACAAATAGACCACCTCTATTTAATGGCACAAACTACACATATTGGAAAGCTAGGATGAGGATATTCATTCAAGCTTTAGACTATGAATTATGGTATATCATTACTAGAGGACCTCACACACCCACACTTAATATAGAGGGCACTATCATACCCAAACCAGAAATGGATTGGAATGAAAGTGATAGAAGATTGGCACAGTTAAATGCAAAAGCTATTAATGTACTTTATTGCTCATTAGATGTAAGTGAATTTAATAGAATATCTACTTGCATCTCTACTAAAGAAATTTGGGACAAACTTGAGGTCACTCATGAAGGGACCAATCAAGTTAAGGAGTCAAAGATAAACATATTAGTACACAAGTATGAATTGTTTAAAATAGAATCTACTGAGTCCATAACTGATATGTTTACTCATTTTACTGAAATTATAAATGGGCTTAAGAGTTTAGGAAAGTCTTACACTAACTCTGAATTGGTGCGAAAAATTCTCAGGTCTCTACCAAGAATTTGGGAGGCCACGATAACCACAATTCAAGAAGCTAAGGACCTCAACACACTGCAATTAGAGGAGCTTCTAGGATCACTCATGACCCATGAGTTGACAATGAGGCAAAATTCGGAAGATGAGGTTAAGAGAAGAAAGCCCATTGCCCTAAAGACTACCACCCCTAAACAACAAACTGAATCGGAAGATTCAGATGATGATGATGAATTTGATGAAGAAGGGATGGCTATGCTTGGAAGAAAATTCAGAAAATTTATGAGAGGTAAGAATAGATTTTATAGAAAGAAACCTTTCCTCAAAGGTAGCTCAAGCAAAGAAAAGGGTAAGGACAAAGAAAAGGAAAAAGAAACTCCTATTTGTTATGAGTGTAACAAATCCGGGCATTATAAGATAGATTACCCAGATTTGAAATGGATGGCAAGAAAACTGAAAAAGAAGAACTTCATGGCTGAATGGAGTGAAAGTGAGGAGTCAAGTTCTGAAAAGGAAGATCATCAAGAGACGGCCCAAATGTGTCATATGGCCAATGACGATGAGGTAGATTCTGAACTTGACTGTGATTTTACTGTTGATGAATTACATGATGCATTCTTAGAACTCATGGAAGAATATAAAAAACTAATCAATAAAAATAAAGTTCTAAAAGAAGAAAATCAATCTCTTATCAAAGATAAGTTAAAACTGTCTCATAACTATGAAACATTAAGTAGGAAACTTACAAATGAAACCAAGAATCTAATTGCTGAAAATATCAAGTTAAAAGAAGATGCTGAAAAATATAAATTCTTGGTAGATAAATTTACACTTAGTTCTACCAAATTAAATATGATTCTTGAGGATGATAGTGTTATTTTGATGATTAACAAGCAATTCTCTAGAGTATGCTATAAGTTAAAATTGATACTTCATTTATAAGTTCATTGCTCTCAGTACATTTGCTTAATTGGAAATATATATATGGTCTTGTTCATTTGGATGAAACTAACCTTGAGAATGCAGCAAAGTGTGGATTGAGTCGACCCAAAGGATGATTAGGTCGCCCCTGGCACATCAAGAAATCATTTGGCACACTTCTGCAAAAATGGCACAGATGAACAGTGAGTTGGGTCGACCCAAGGAAAACATGAGTCGACCCAAACATCAAGATCCTCAAACAACTCAGAAAATGATTCTCTGGATTTACTGAGAGGGTCGACCCAAGAAGAAGTTGAGTCGACCCAAGTAAGCCTTGAGTCGACCCAAAGAAAGGTTGAGTCGACCCAAATGAAGAAAGGCTGAAATTCAAGATTCTGAATTTTCTGAAAGTTGGGTCGACCCAAGAAAAGTTTGAGCTGACCCAAGGTTGGGTCGACCCAAGAAAAGTTTGAGCTGACCCAAGGTTGAGTCGACCCAAGAAAAGTTTGAGCTGACCCAAGGTTGAGTCGACCCAAAGAAAGGTTGGGTCGACCCAAGGGAAGGAAGGCTGAATTTCAAGTTTCTGTGTTTTCTGAGAGGGTCGACCCAAGGAATGTTTGAGTCGACCCAAGTGAAGGTTGGGTCGACCCAAGGACAGGTTGAGCCGACCCAAACACGGGCTGAACATAACGGCTAGTTGTGCAGAAATGCTTTTTGGACTCCCAACGGCTATAAACGGCTAGTTTCTTCAATCCAACGGTCAGAAAGGACTATTTGGAGGTTGGAGAAGTATTTAAGAGGGAGTATTCATTAGAGAAAGCAAGCTTTTGGGGAAAATACATCAAGTGCATTCAAGAGAGAACCCTAGCAAGACAAGCTTCATCAAGAGCTTCATTCAAGAATCAAAGAAAGGGATTGAGCAGATTCAAAGAGGCATTAAGAGCTCCTTCCCCCATTGAAGAGTGAAGCTTCCTTGACCAAGAAGAGCAAAGCGACTTCAAAGCGATAATTTCTTTCTAACTCTTCTTGTTGTTCATATTGCTTTATATGCTCATCTAGGAGTTTAAATCTTTTCTTTTCATTTGTATAAACACTTTGTAAAGGTTCGTTGGTAAGCCCGCAAAACTAACAAAGGTTCGTTGGTAAGCCCGCAAAACCAACAAAGGTTTTTGGTGAACCCGGAAAACCAAAGTTGTATAGGTTCGTTGGTGAGCCCGCAAAACCAACAAGGTTCTTGGTGAGCCCGGAAAACCAAGTGTATAGGTTCGTTGGTGAGCCCGTAAAACCAACAAGGTTTTTGGATTGTGAGCCCGGAAAACAATCCAACTGTAATCCGCAAGATTATAGTGAATTTCCAAGGGTACGCTTGGGGAGTGGACGTAGGTGCTAAGGAGAGCACCGAACCACTATATATTGGTGTGTTTGCATTGTGTTTGTGCTTTCATTTTCTCTTGCTTTATCTTCTCTTCTTGCATTAGATTAACTCACTTAAATAACCTAAGAGAGCATCCATCGCACTTAATTTAGAAAGTTTTAAAAGTACCAAAAATTTAGAAGAAACCAATTCACCCCCCCTTCTTGGATTGTCACCTTGGGCAACAAGTGGTATCAGAGCAAGGTGCTCTAATAGTACCCATTGATCTCACAATCAATAGTTAAAGATCATGACAATCCAAGTGGGATGTTCTACAGGAGAGGGACAATTAATTGATAGACCACCTCTATTTAATGGCACAAACTACACTTATTGGAAAGCTAGAATGAGGATATTCATTCAAGCTTCAAACTATGAATTATGGTACATCATTACTAGAGGCCCTCACTCACTCTCTCACACTATTAATGAAAAAGACTTAGCACAATTGAATGCTAATGCTATGAACATACTATATTGTGCTATCCATGAAACTGAATTTAATAAAATCTCTGCATGTTTATCTGCTAAGGAAATCTGGGATACTTTAGAAAATATTTATGACAATATTCTGTTTAGCTCACATATGCTTCAATTACATACTAACAGTGAGCCTGCAGAAAACGATGTTGAATCTCCCAATCCGGAAGAAAGAACAACAAATGAAGAATTCGGTGATGAAAACAAGGATCCATACCCAAACACCGAAAAATTCAAAAGCTTCCTAAAGACAAAGAAGAAGAGGAAGCAAGAAGAAAGTAAGAAAGAGATAAAAAGGAAGAAAGCCTTGACCAAGGAAGAGTCAAGCAAGAAAATAAAAGTTAGGAGCAACAATGATGATACTAGCTCCAAAGAAGTACAAGGGGTAACTAACTTGTGCTTTATGGCACAAGAAGATAAGGTACAATCTGAATCTACTCTTACATCAAATGATTTTCAAGAAGAATTTTCTTATGATGAATTATTAAATGCTTTTCATGAATTGTATTGTGAATGTAGAAAACTAGCTATGAAGAATAAAAATTCTAAGAAACTAAATCTAAAAATTTCAAAAGAAAGAAATTCTTTTGCTGAAATACAAGACAAACTAAATTCTGAAAATGAAAGCTTAAGGTTAAATTCAGAACAATTGATTCAGAAAAATCAGAATTTAATTAAAGAAAATCAAAACCTAAATGAAGAAATCAACCAATTAAAATCTTTTATTAACAAATTCACTGTAAGTTCAGAAAAATTAAAAAAACGATGTTTGAAAGCCAACATGCTGTTTTTGATAAATCAAGACTTGGCTGGATTCCTTTGCTCAATAATAAAACCCTAAAGAAAAAGGTTATCAATTTGCCAAGCAAACCATCAAATAAGATAACTTATTTCAAATATAAAAAGATTGGGCATAAAAACTTTATTTATGGTTCTAATTCGAATAAATCAAATGGTAAAGTTATTACGATTAAACAAATTTGGATTCCAAAAGGAACCATATGCACTAACCCTCAAGGACCCAAGCAAACTTGGGTACCCAAAATGAAAAATATGAGGGTATAGATGTAGGTGTGCCAAGCTACCCATGGAACAAATGAAATTTTCATACAAATGGGTGCATTGACACATAATTAAAGATAAGTCTCATTTTATTCATTAAATTTAGTATAAGGTTTAACATTCTACTTCGTGTATTGAAATTATCTTTTTTATGAAATTACGATACTCTCTGCATCAAAGTTTTTAAATGCCTCATATGTTAAATTTTATCTCAACGAGTTTAGCATGAAACTTTCTAGTGCTTGCATCATGATAAAAAAAAACAATGAATGGATATATATATAACCTTCTTCTTCAAGTTTACAAAAATCTAAATTTCCTCTCTAGTATAAACACTTGATGCTGATTTCATACCTTCATGTTAAAACTTTATTGAGCATAATACTTATGAAATCTTATTTCATTATTTGTGAAGGTATAAGTATAATTTATCATAATATCACTCATTCCTTATGTGATTATTTGAAATATATTATGATTTACTCTATAAGTCGCATGTATGCATCATATGTTTCAATCATAAATGATTAATGTGTCGTGATCATAATGAAAATTCTACTAAAAAGTTTTATAACAATGATTTTTTTTGTAATTCTCAAGACTATTCAAAAAATCTAAGATTAATAAATCTGATCTTTAAAGTGTCTCATTTAGTATAATCACTGTATCCTTGATTGAATGATTAATATCCTTACATAAAATTATCTCGAATTCTATTGATTAATGTTAACACGTCATGTTTAATCTGAGCATAAAAATATTCTAAAAGTATGAATATTAATTCCTTTGAACCATCTCCCATAAGTCAAATATAAAATCTTAATTAATCTAAAAGAAAATTGCCTATCTCTCTAAAACAAGATTATTTGTATTGAAAGCCGAATCATAACCAGAATTTTGATAGAAACAACTATTTAAAATAACTTGATTAAAACTTAACTGGTATATCTTATTGATAATTATTTTAAGCAAATAGAATCTAAGCTAAATTGCTTCTGAAAATAAAAAAAAAATTGGTTTGACTTTGATAAATCTTCCTATTGCCTCACATGGGTGTCCTTGAACCATATTATTTAATAAAATTATCTCTTTAGTTCAAGTGACTTGTGCTTGCTTATATTTAGACAATCTCTTGAGTAAAGTGACTTAATATTCAATTCTTGTCATATCTTATGTTGAGTCATCTAGCTAAAAAAATATATTGTATGAATGTTTTGTATCTTGAAGAAACTAATGACTTTCCTTCAAGAAAGAAAAAGAGTTTATTAATGATACAGGATTTATGAGCAAGAAATTTCAACTTGAAGGACACCTTGATGAAAGATACAATAAACATTCCTTTGCAAACAAAAAAAAGGAGAGAGATTTTCTTCAGCCAAGGGTGTAAAGAATCTAAAAGGTATTTGGCTTGAAGAATGCTAAATACACTGGTAATCTAAACTCTTCTCTTGTGAGTTAGTTGAGCAAAATCAATAATCTGAAATTATATGGTAGCATGATTAAACCTTTAATTGCTGATCATCTTGATATCATGCTTCATTCTCATGCTAGTGATGATTGTTTCATGGTGTGATTAAATTGAAGTTTACTTTTTCCTATATAATGCATAACCATGAAATACACAAGTTTATGCCTCAAATCTCTAATTCAAAATAACTTGTGATAAGCTATGAATCATTGGGCATAATGAAAATGTTGTTTGCATGATATATATTTATATGCAGCATATTAGATTAATTCTTTATTCTGCTCTTTCATGTAACTACTTGAAAATAACAAAAAGAGAGAGAGATAAAGAAAAAGAAAATGAACATTGCTCAGAAGAAGTAAAAGCTAAGTAAATACTCCAATCTTAAGTAAAAGCAGCACAAGCATAATATATTCAGCATATTTGTGAGACTTGTGTGAACATTTTTTTGGAAGGGATAAAATCCGTAATTAATTATATTTAAATAGGGAGAGTTTGGAGTGAATATCTTGTTGCTAAAGAGAATAGTTTAACATTTCTACATTGCTCATTATAGGGATGGTGCCAATGGAGAGGCTAGTGGTAGTACCTGGCACTATTTGACCCAACTATTCGGTGCAGGGCATATTAGGGACGGCACAAGAGGGAGGCTAGTGGTAGTACCTCGTGCCCCTTCCAACTCCACCGGATAGGGAGCAAATAGAATATAGAGCATAAAAAAGTAAAACCGAAAAATAAATGAAGATAATCAAAATGTTCATTGAATGGTTAAAGAAAGAAATTAAAAATTTGGAGAATGAATGATAAATAAATAAAAATATATAAGAAGGTTGTGAAAAATCAAATGAAGTTTGAATCACTTGAAAACACACCTTAAGGATAAAATCAGTGCTAAATTGTATTTAAATAAAGAAAATTTTATTTGAAAAGAATTGATTTTGATCCATGACATGCTTGTTATGTTTTGCATATTTTGAATTATGTGTTTTCAATATTCAAATAGCAAAGATCTTTCCTAGATATAACTTGTAATGCTTTATGCCTATAAATTTTGATTGAAACATGTTATTACCAACAACAACATCATTTTGTTTTAATGAATATATTTTGGAAAAATAAAAAAAATTTAATTTGAATTTGCAAATTAGGCAAAATGGATTGATTCTGACATATCTTTTATCTTGCCTAACACTAGTACATAATATCCTCCAATTTGTACCAAAATTCAATATGAATTACAAAGATTCTGGATGTGCTCTAATGTTCTTGAAATATGTGTCTTCAATCTTAATAATTTAAGATGAGCTACAATGTAGAAGATGCATATCTCAAATTATAATCCTGAAAGGCTCCTTGAAAATTTTTATGAAATTCGGAATCTGATGTTGTATAAAAGCTTAAACTTAATTTAAAAATGCCTCTATCATTGTATTTTTGTAACCTTCATTATATGCTTCAATGATTGCATCATTTTGGCGAATAACTCAATATGAATTTCTAGATAAAATTACAGCTTAAGAAAAATAGAATAATTCTGATGCCTTGATTGCTTGCCCTGATACGCATCTGAAACATATCATTTCTTATCTTCAAAGTGTACTAATATTGGTCTGAATGATGTGTCTTTTGATGATCTTGATTGCAAACAAATATTTTTTAATATATGATTTTATTTTGATATTGAAAAGATTTATTGTGCTTCATATATACATTGCTGAAAAACCTTGATTAAGAAATTGAGTTCTATAAATACATATACTTCAATGGTCATCTATATATTTTTTTTTTTCCTCTCCTACATTGTTAAAGACTTTCATCAAAATATATATGTATATATATTATTAAAAGAGTGAATGATCTCAAGTCTAGAAATATTTCAGCTCACTCAAATGATTCTTAAAAGAAAGAAAATGTAAATGCTCTTGAAAGAATTTGAGCTTCAAATGAATCATTTTCTGATTAATATTTCAGTACATTTTCTCAAAGATTAAGAGGAAGCATAACTTGTTCTTAAAGATTAAAAGAGTGATTGCTATAAATTTTGAATAACTCTAGATCACTCTACATTCTTGATATCATAAAGTTTCAGTTTTATTCACGTTTATCATTAAAATCTGAAATTCAACAAAAGAAAAGAAAGTTTAAAAGAAAATGCATCTTTTGAGGGGGAGCTTTAAATACTCAATCTCTTTATTGAAAATTATCTTCAAACTCTAAACTCTCAAATGGAATGATTAATTAAGGGAGAGAAAGAAAATTTCAGAGGGAGAGATCATATAGAACTTAATCGTATAAATTCGCATCTAAAGATGAGACAAAGAATACTAAATATAAAGTGGTATTAAACTATGTGCTTTATTGAATATCTTTTGAAAGTTGGATTTCCATCTGTATTCATCGGTAAATCATTTATTTCTGAAAATTAATTGACAAGGATTCCGTCTGTCTTAGTATCGAAAATTTATCTTGAATCTACTTATGAGTTCTTATTGGCTTGCACCTTAGTGTTTCAATCCTAAGCCAATTCATTTTAATTGATTTTGATGTTATGATCTTTAAAGGAGTAAAAGAAAGTCTTTAAGAGAGCCTTAAAAGAACTTTCAAAGCCCTAAATTTAATGTATCCTACATTGCATAAATTCATGTTTTGGTATCTATGCCCCAATACTTTTATATCATGAAAGAACTTTGAAGTCATTAAGAATTAAGGATTCAACATAATCTTATATTTTTCGAGTATATAAGTTTTGATCTTTATCTGCTCTTATATTATACTCTGAAAATTAATTAGATTGCTCTCATTTTGCTATATACTTAATATATTTAAAAAAAAAAATGTTGGATTTTCATCCGTGCCTTTCTTTGAATATTATTCTTGATACTTCTTGAAATAACATGAAAAAGATTCCATCTACACTTGATTTCAAAACTATCTTTGGAATCTACATTTAGAGATCACTTCTGGCTTACATTCTAAATATCTCATTCCTAAAGCCAACCACATAGAAATAAGATATCATTTTATTAGGGATCATGTGCAAAATGGAAACATATGAACATATATGTACTGAAAAACAATTAGCCGACATATTCACAAAACCCTTGAGTGAAGATAGATTCTGCACGCTAAGGAGGAAATTAGGCATATGTGATCCGTCTTATTGAAGAGATATAAAAGGAAGCAAGCAATCTCATGATACATTCCTCTCATTTCTAAAAAACCTATGAAACATGAGTCAAACTTGTAATCTATAGATTCCTTACTCATGTATCATTGTCCCATAAAGAGTTTATAAGGATTGGAAGCAAGGAAAACATTTTAGAAGCAAAACGGAAGAGAAAAGAAAAATTCTGCACTTGGGTCAACCCAACCCAGAATAGGGTCGACCCAACGTTGAGTCGACCCAAGAAATTTCTTGAGTCGACCCAACGTCGGGACCCCACTGTTAAAAGGGGGACCCGTGAGCTATCTAGGGCACTGTTTACCCTTTGTCCTCTTCCGAAAACCCTATTTTCCACTCTCAATTAGAGTCTCCCTAGGCTGATCTTAGCATCTATATTTAGAGCCTAGGCTAGAAATCTAGTTCTCGTAGGTATCTTGCCTTTTCTCATATGTATCTTGCTTTTTCCCTTATGAATCTTGTCTTTCCCTTATATCTTTAAATCTTGATTGTGGAACATTGTACTTTTCATCATTTTGAGCATTAATATATGAAAATGTTCCTATTTTGATTAATGAAGTCTGAAGTTTGTTCTTTATTGCATCTTTTCCCATATATATGTTTTTGATGATAACAAAAAGGGGGAGAAGAGAAGGAAAGAGTATATAAAGGAGAAGAGAAGGAAAGAGTGTATAAAAGAGAAGAGAAGGAAAGAGTATATAAAAGAGAAGAGAAGGAAAGAGTATATAAAGGGAGAAGAAAGAGTATTACTTTTGTGAGAAAGAGTGAGTAAATAAGTTATGAAAAGAAAAGAGAAATAAATGGGCAAACAAATTGAAAATCATATAAGAAAGCTTACATATCTAAGGGGGAGCAATTTGTAACAATGAAAATCATCAAATCAAAAATTTCTATCATAATTCAGAATTTGGCACATATAAATTCAGAATTTGGCACGCTCCTTTCTCACCCCGATACATAAGCTGAAACTCTTATTTTATCTCAAATTTTTAAAGTTTCATTGCTAATGAATTATAAATGAAAGGGGGAGCCATTCAAAAAATCAAATTGGCAAATTTTGAATGATATAGGGGGAGATTTCACTTATATATATGAAAAGCTGAAATTCTGAAATTCAATCCCTTTTATAAACTGATTTTAAAGACAAGTATCAATAGGCTTATACTCTTTATTTTGTAATCATCAAAAAGGGGGAGATTGAGGATGATAGTGTTATTTTGATGATTAACAAGCAATTCTCTAGAGTATGCTATAAGTTAAAATTGATACTTCATTTATAAGTTCATTGCTCTCAGTACATTTGCTTAATTGGAAATATATATATGGTCTTGTTCATTTGGATGAAACTAACCTTGAGAATGCAGCAAAGTGTGGAGTCGACCCAAAGGATGATTAGGTCGCCCCCGGCACATCAAGAAATCATTTGGCACACTTCTGCAAAAATGGCACAGATGAACAGTGAGTTGGGTCGACCCAAGGAAAACATGAGTCGACCCAAACATCAAGATCCTCAAACAACTCAGAAAATGGTTCTCTGGATTTACTGAGAGGGTCGACCCAAGAAGAAGTTGAGTCGACCCAAGTAAGCCTTGAGTCGACCCAAAGAAAGGTTGAGTCGACCCAAATGAAGAAAGGCTGAAATTCAAGATTCTGAATTTTCTGAAAGTTGGGTCGACCCAAGAAAAGTTTGAGCTGACCCAAGGTTGGGTCGACCCAAGAAAAGTTTGAGCTGACCCAAGGTTGAGTCGACCCAAGAAAAGTTTGAGCTGACCCAAGGTTGAGTCGACCCAAAGAAAGGTTGGGTCGACCCAAGGGAAGGAAGGCTGAATTTCAAGTTTCTGTGTTTTCTGAGAGGGTCGACCCAAGGAATGTTTGAGTCGACCCAAGTGAAGGTTGGGTCGACCCAAGGACAGGTTGAGCCGACCCAAACACGGGCTGAACATAACGGCTAGTTGTGCAGAAATGCTTTTTGGACTCCCAACGGCTATAAACGGCTAGTTTCTTCAATCCAACGGTCAGAAAGGACTATTTGGAGGTTGGAGAAGTATTTAAGAGGGAGTATTCATTAGAGGAAGCAAGCTTTTGGGGAAAATACATCAAGTGCATTCAAGAGAGAACCCTAGCAAGACAAGCTTCATCAAGAGCTTCATTCAAGAATCAAAGAAAGGGATTGAGCAGATTCAAAGAGGCATTAAGAGCTCCTTCCCCCATTGAAGAGTGAAGCTTCCTTGACCAAGAAGAGCAAAGCGACTTCAAAGCGATAATTTCTTTCTAACTCTTCTTGTTGTTTATATTGCTTTATATGCTCATCTAGGAGTTTAAATCTTTTCTTTTCATTTGTATAAACACTTTGTAAAGGTTCGTTGGTAAGTCCGCAAAACCAACAAAGGTTCGTTGGTAAGCCCGCAAAACCAACAAAGGTTTTTGGTGAACCCGGAAAACCAAAGTTGTATAGGTTCGTTGGTGAGCCCGCAAAACCAACAAGGTTCTTGGTGAGCCCGGAAAACCAAGTGTATAGGTTCGTTGGTGAGCCCGTAAAACCAACAAGGTTTTTGGATTGTGAGCCCGGAAAACAATCCAACTGTAATCTGCAAGATTATAGTGAATTCCCAAGGGTACGCTTGGGGAGTGGACGTAGGTGCTAAGGAGAGCACCGAACCACTATATATTGGTGTGTTTGCATTGTGTTTGTGCTTTCATTTTCTCTTGCTTTATCTTCTCTTCTTGCATTAGATTAACTCACTTAAATAACCTAAGAGAGCATCCATCGCACTTAATTTAGAAAGTTTTAAAAGTACCAAAAATTTAGAAGAAACCAATTCACCCCCCCTCTTGGATTGTCACCTTGGGCAACAATTCTTGATAGTCAAAAAGCTATATATGATAAGGCTGGATTAGGATATAAAACAAATAGGAAACAAAAATTCTTAAAGAACATTTTTGTAAAAGCTAAAAGTGAAAATATTACTTGTCATTGCTGCAATAAATTAGGACATAGAGCATATGAATGTAACTATAGAAAGTCCAGTCAAAACAAATTAAGTAATAATCAAAAGATTAAATTCAAGAAAGTTTGAGTTCCAAAAGGAACATCAAGTACTAACCCTAAAGGACCCAACATAGTTTGGGTACCTAAAGCTCTTTCTTGATCTTGATTGCAGGGGTGTCTTGCAGCTGATAAAGTGGAAAAACGATGGTATCTAGATAGCGGCTGTTCAAGATACATGACCGGTGACGTAGATCAATTTGTCACCTTGGAATCAAAGAAGGGTGGAGTAGTAACCTATGGAGACAATGGTAAAGGGCATATCATTGGAAAGGGTAAAATTTTCATTACTCCATCTATTTTTATAGAAAATGTCTTATTAGTTAAGGGATTGAAACATAATCTGCTTAGCATAAGTCAATTTTGTGATAAAGGGTTTAAAGTCACATTTGAAGCATCTGTATGCATAATCACAAATCCTAAAGATAATAGCATTGTACTTGTAGGACAAAGGCAAAGAAATATATACTTGGTCGATCTTCATGATTTAGGCAAGAAAAATGGATTATGCTTAATTACTAATGAAGAAAAGAAAAATGAAACAAGTTGGCTTTGGCATCGTAGACTAGGACATGCTAGTATGGAATTAATCTCAAAACTAGTCAAGAAGGAATTAATAAAGGATGTGCCAAAATTGATTTTTGAAAAGGACAAAATCTGTGGACCATGTTCATTGGGAAAACAAACTAAATCATCTTTCAAATCAAAGAATATAGTATCAACAACTAGGCCTTTTGAACTTATACACATGGATTTATTTGGACCCACTAGAACTGCGAGTCTATGAGGGAAGAAGTATGGACTAGTTATTGTTGATGATTTTTCAAGATATACATGGGTTTCATTTTTGGCACATAAGAATGAAGCATTTTCAGAATTCTTGAAACTATATAATAATATCATAAATGAAAAGAAACTCACCTTAGTAGCAATTCGAAGTGATCATGGTACTGAATTTGAAAATCAACACTTTGAAGAATTTTGCACTAAAAATGGTATTTCACATCAATTTTTAGCACCTAGAACGCCTCAACAAAATGGGGTTGTTGAAAGGAAAAATAGGACATTGGCAGAAATGGCACGCACGATGTTGTGTGAGTCAAATCTTCCAAAGTACTTTTGGGCTGAAGCTATAAGCACTGCTTGCCATATTCTAAATCGAGTTTTAATACGACCAATAACCAAGAAAACTCCTTATGAACTTTGGAAGAATAAGAAACCAACTGCTAAATATCTTAAAGTATTTGGATGTAGATGTTTCATCTTAAACAATGGCAAGGAGGATCTAAGTAAATTTGATGCCAAGTCAGATGAAGGTATCTTCTTAGGATACTCCACATCTAGCAGGGCATACAGAGTATTCAATAAAAGAACTCTAGTAGTGGAAGAGTCAGTCAATATTATATTTGATGAGTCTGATAGTGAGTCTGCTAGGAAAGAAAATATTGTTGATGATGATATAGGAATTATCAACTTTGAAAAGTTGAATATTGATGACGTGCCAATTCAAGATAAGGGAGATGATTGCGTGCCACCACAATCTTAAAACTTGCCAAAGGAATGGAGGTATGCATATGGACACCCTAAAGACTTAATCATTGGTGATCCATCTCAAGGGGTAAGAACTCGATCATCACTTAGAAATTTAAATGATTATCTTGCTTTTGTTTCACAATTAGAACCTAAGACTTATGAAGAAGCTGAAAAAGATACTAATTGGATAAATGCCATGCAAGAAGAATTAAATCAATTTAAAAGAAGTAATGTATGGACATTAACTGAAAGACCAAAGCATAACTCAGTAATTGGAACAAAATGGATATTTAGAAATAAATTAGATGAAAATGGAGTAGTTATAAGAAATAAGGCTAGACTTGTAGCTAAGGGATACAATCAAGAAGAAGGAATAGATTTTGATGAAACATTTGCTCCTGTAGCTAGATTAGAGGCTATTAGATTACTTTTAGCATTTGCATGTTTCATGAATTTCAAATTGTATCAAATGGATGTGAAGAGTGCATTCTTAAATGGTTTTATTGAGGAGGAAGTATATGTAGAACAACCTCCTGGTTTTGAGAATCATGAATTGCCAAATCATGTGTTTAGACTACATAAGGCATTATATGGATTAAAGCAAGCACCTAGGGCTTGGTATGATCGATTAAGCAAATTTCTGCTTAATAATGACTTTAGTAGAGGAAATGTAGATAAAACACTATTTCTCAAAAGAAAGGACAAAAATCTATTAGTGGTACAAATATATGTAGATGACATAATCTTTGGTGCCACAAATGATACTCTTTGCAAAGAATTTGCTGATTTAATGCATGGAGAATTCGAAATGAGCTTGATGGGAGAACTAAGTTTCTTTCTAGGATTACAAATCAAACAAACTAAAGAAGGCATTTTCATTCATCAAACTAAGTATACAAAGGAAATACTAAAGAAGTTTGGGAATGAAAATCATAAGAGAGTAGGTACTCCAATGAATCCTACTAGTAAGCTAGACAAAGATGAAAAAGGGAAGAGTATTGATATTAAGCTTTATAGAGGACTAATTGGATCCTTGCTCTACGTTACTGCTAGTAGACCAGACATCGTATTTAGTGTAGGAATATGTGCTAGATACCAATCAGATCCTAAGGAGTCACATTTAAGTGCTGTTAAAAGAATCTTTAGATATTTAAGAGGAACTACAAATATTGGATTATGGTACTCTAGAGACTCTTGTCTAGATTTGCTTGCATATTCAGATGCTGATTTTGCCGGATGCAAATTAGATAGGAAGAGCACAAGTGGCACATGTCAATTCTTAGGAAACAACTTAGTATCATGGTTTAGCAAAAAGCAGAATTCAGTGGCACTGTCAACAGCTGAAGCTGAATATATAGCTGCTGGTAGCTGTTGTGCTCAAGTACTATGGCTTAAGCAACAACTAGAGGACTATGGAGTTAAGCTAGATAATATTCCTATTAAGTGTGATAATACAAGTGCCATCAATCTTACTAAAAATCCGGTTCAGCATTCTAAAGCCAAACACATAGAAATACGATATCATTTTATTAGGGATCATGTGCAAAATGGAAACATATGTATTGAGCATATATGTACTGAGAAACAATTAACCGACATATTCACAAAACCATCGAGTGAAGATAGATTCTGCACGCTAAGGAGGGAATTAGGCATATGTGATCCTTTTTATTGAAGAAATATAAAAGGGAGCAAGTAGTCTCATGATACATTCCTCCAATTTCTAAAAATCCATGAAACATGAGTCAAACTTGTCATCTATAGATTCCTTACTCATGTATCATTGTCCCAGAAAGAATTTATAAGGATTGGAAGCAAGAAAAATTTTTAGAAGCAAAAAGGAAGAGAAAAGAAAAATTCTGCATTTGGGTCGACCCAACCCAGAATAGGGTCGACCCAACGTTGAGTCGACCCAAGAAATTTCTTGAGTCGACCCAACGTCGGGACCCCACTGTTAAAAGGGGGACCCGAGAGCTCTATTAGGGCACTGTTTGCCCTTGTCCTCTTCTGAATACTCTATTCCCCACTCTCCAAACTCCTCCAAACATCTCCAAACAGTAGATTACCTTAAGATCTTGGAGAAATGGGACCCAAAAGAGCCGTAGCCAAGAGATCTGGAAGAGTCTCACGGATCCAACGTGAGGAAAGACAAGCTACGGAGCCATCTACAGTGTCTCCACAACGTGAGGCACGTGCCGAGCCACCTCCTCCTCCTTTTTCCTCAGTTATACTTGCAAGATTTGCGGGGAGACCGGTTACAACGGAGAGAAGGATCCATTCCGAGTTCTTTAATCAAGAAGGGTTTAAGTTGAGGGAATGGATCCAAAGGCAAGGTTGGGAGTATCTTTGCTCCCTAGATGTGATGATCTACCCCGGATTAGTTCGGGAGTTCTATGCCTTCCTTAAAACTGGAATGGGAGGGCTTATTTCGGAAGTTCGAGGAGTTAGGGTTCGAGTTTCCGAGGAAAGTTTGAGTGAGCTACTTCATCTACCCTGCGAAGGAGCCACTCCGGAAAAACCAGAAAACAAGATGAGAGCTCTGCAGTTGATTATGGAAAATGAGGGCTTTGACTTCTCAGAAAAGGTAATAGCAAGCTCTTTATCTGCTGAAATGAGATTATTGCTTAGTATCATAAATAGAATTTTATTTTCAAAGAGCGGAAGATTCGATCGCATCACAGAGCGAGATTTAGTAGTGATGGAGTATATTATTCAGGGTATTCCCCTGAATCTCCCGGCCATGATACTGAAGTAGATGAGGAAAGTGATCTGCAACTCTAGAGTATCCCTACCTTATGGTATGATACTCACTTTGGTTTTTCGACAGCACGGCATATCTGTCGAGGGGGAGGTATCCAGGCATCTGCTTCATACTGACACATACACTGCACGAACACTTATACGTATGGGTTATGAGAAAGTGAACGGGCAGTGGATTCATACTAGAGCAGGGATTCAGGGTGAGGCACCAGAGGGTGAGGCAGAGGATGATGCACCAGATATTGGAGACCCTATCCCTGAGGATGAGGAGCATATGGATCATCCTACTGTACCTTCCGAGGCTGGACCATCATCATCTGCTCCTCCGAGAGATACAGATGAGTTCTGGAGTAGGATGACTGAGATTATGACAGCTCAGGCCAGGACCATCACTGACGGGCTGACGAGCAGATTGGATATTATGTCAGCTCAGGCGAGGACTGTCACTGATGGGCTGACGAGCCGACTGGACATCATGACTGCGGAGATCAGTGATCTGAGGCAGCAGGTAGGAGCACTCCGGAGAGAGAGAGAGACCCATGGACCTTCTGTGCCACAGGCTGCTGAGTCAGAGATATCGGCACAGAGTCATCCAGCTCGTCGTGCTCCACGCCAGACACAGTCTCACCAGGCTCGACCTCCCCTCGCCACGTACACTAGGAGGATGAGGACTAGATCCCAGCCATTAGATACTCCCTAGGCTGATATTAGCATTTCTGGTTAGAGTCTAGGCTAGATATCTAGTTCTCATATGTATTTTGCTTTTATCATATATGTTTAAACTTTGATTAAGGAACATTGTATCTGTTTTTGTTTTTGGGCATGAATGTACTAAAATGTTCCTATTTTGATCAATGAAGTTTGAATGCTTGTTATTTATTGTGTCTTTTTCCATGCATCTATTTGATGATAACAAAAAGGGGGAGAAGTAAAGAAAGAGTAATGTAATAGGGGGAGAAGTAAAGACAGAGTGATAAGAGAAGTAAAGAAAGAAGGAGAAATAACGAAATAACTTGTAAAACAACTTGAAAATTATATAGAAAAGCATATGCATCCAAGGGGGAGCAATTTGCAACAATGAAAATGATCAAGTCAAAAATTTCTATCAAATTTCAAAATTTGGCACATAGAATTTCAGAATTTGGCACGCACCTTTCACACCTCGATACATAACCTGAAACTCATGTTTTATCTCAAATTTTTAGAGCTTCATCTTTAATGAATTATAAATAAAAGGGGGAGCAATTCAAAAAGTCAAATTGGCAACATTTGAATGATATAGGGGGAGACTTCACTCTTATATATGAAAAGCTGAAATTCAGCAAGTTAAGCCCTTTCAAAAACTGATTTTAAAATAAGTATCAAAAGGTTCATACTCTTTATTTTGTAATCATCAAAAAGGGGGAGATTGAGGATGATAGTGTTATTTTGATGATTAACAAGCAATTATCTAGAGTATGTTATAAGTTAAATCGATACTTCATTTATAAGTCTATTACTCTCAGTATATTTGGTTAAATTGATATAGATACATTTCATTGTTTATTTGAATGAATCTAACCTTGAGATGCAGCAAAGTGTGGATTGAGTCGACCCAAAGGATGATTGGGTCGACCCCGGCACATCAAGAAAGCATTTGGCACACTTCTGCAAAAATGGCACAAATGAACAGTGAGTTGGGTCGACCCAAGGAAAGCATGAGTCGACCCAAACATCAAGATCCTCAAACAGAAGACAGAAAATGGTTCTCTGGATTTACTGAGAGGGTCGACCCAAGATATAGTTGAGTCGACCCAAGCTTGAGTCGACCCAAACCCTGAGAGGGTCGACCCAAAGGCAAGACAGAACAGAAGACAGAAAAGGTTCTCTGGAAATCCTGTTAGGGTCGACCCAAGAAGAAGTTGAGTCGACCCAACTGAACCTTGAGTCGACCCAAAGAAAGGTTGGGTCGACCCAAGTGAAGGAAGGCTGAATCTCAAGTTTCTGTGGATTCTGAGAGGGTCGACCCAAGGAATATTTGAGTCGACCCAAGTGAAAGTTGGGTCGACCCAAGGACAGGTTGAGCCGACCCAAACACGGGCAGAAGCATAACGGCTAGTTCTGCAGATGTACTTTTTGTCCTTCCAACAGTGAGTAACGGCTAGTTTTTGAATTCTAACCATTGGGGCTTGTCCAATGGAGGTAGGAAACTATTTAAAGGGGCACTATTCATCAGATAGGATATCCTTTCCAAAGAATATCAAAGAGTACACAAGAAAGAGAAAGTGCCCTAATCTTCTTCATCCAAGTGCTTCATTCAAGAATCAAAGAAAGCGGTTGAGCAGATTCAAAGAGTCATCAAGAGCTCCATCCTTCCTTGAAGAGTGAAGCATCCTTGACAAAGAAGAGAGAAGTCACTACAAGCGATAAATACTTTCTAAACTCTTCTTTGTAGATTATATTGTTTTATTTGCTCATCTAGGAGTTTAAATCTTCTTTCTTTATTTGTTAAACTACTTGTAAAGGTTGGTTGGTTAGCCCGCAAAACCAACGGAATAGGTTGATTGGTGAATCCGGAAAACTAATTGCAAAGGTTCGTTGGCAAGCCCATAAAACCAACATAGGTTTTTGGTGAACCCGAAAAACCAAAGTGTAAAGGTTTTTGGATTGTGAGCCCGAAAAACAATCCAACTGTAATCCGCGGAATTATAGTGAATTCCCAAGGGGTCGCTTGGAGAGTGGACGTAGGTGCTAAGGAGAGCACCGAACCACTATACTTCTTATTGTTTGTATAGTGATTTGTTTAAGTTTACTAACTCATCATTTAACACAAGTAAGATAGTTAAAAGTAAAAGAAACCAATTCACCCCCCCTTGGCTTGTCACCTTGGGCAACAATTACTATTTACACTGGCTATTTAAGCAATCCCCATCAAAAAATAGCCGTTAGACACTCTTTTAGGGCCGTTCTGTACAGTCTGCAACTCCTGACATAGTGTCCGTTGAGATCGGAGTCGACTCGCTCGATCTGGAGTCGACTCGGCTGTTGCTGGAGCGACTCATGCTTTACGGAAGACGACTCGTCCACTGTTCAAACTTTGAAATAAAGTGCTGTCCCGTTCTAGAGTCGACTCGGCCAAACTTGGAGTCGACTCGCCAATGTCCGGAGATGACTCGGCCCTCCGAAGACGACTCGTTCTCAGGGTTCCAGAGATCTGTTTTTCTGCATTTCTTTCTCGAGTCGACTCGGATCATCTTGGAGTCGACTCGGTTCTCAGAGCCCGAAAATTGATCCTCTGTGTTTGGAGTTGAACTGCCTCGGAGTCGACTCGGATTTTGTTGGGGTCGACTCGGCTGACTTGGGAGTCGACTCGGGAGCACTTGGAGTCGGCTCGGCTCTCAGGATCCAAAAACTGTTTCTCTGTGTTTTGAGTTGAACTGCCTCGGAGCCGACTCGTACTTTGTTGGAGTCGGCTCGGCTCTCAGAATCCGAAAACTGATCCTCTGTGTTTTGGCTTGAACTGCCTTCTAATCTTGCTTTCCTCTGAGAGTCGACTCGTACTTAACTAGGAGTCGACTCGCCAAACTTCGGAGTCGACTCGTAACCTTCTGGAGTCGACTCGATTGCAGGGTCTGAAATACATTGTTTTGTCTTTCTTCTGTTACCCTTTGGAGTCGACTCGGAAACGTCGGGAGTCGACTCGGCAACCATCGGAGTCGACTCGAACCCTTCTGGAGTCGACTCGCTGACAGGGTCTGAAAATCAACTTTCTGTCTTTCTGTCAGTTCTCAGTCGGAGTCGACTCGAGCATGTGCCAGAACTTCTGAAACACTTGGAGTCGACTCGTAACCTTCCGGAGTCGACTTGAGCTTCAGACTTTGGTTCAAATTGAGTTCCATACTTAGCCAAAATGTATTGAACCAAAGCTAGAGACACTTAAACATAAATTCACAAATATTTGGCTAAAACACTAGATTGAATTCTTTAGTATAACATAAGATATACTCAAATGCTTTGAGCTCATCAAAATCAAATAGGGTTATAATCAATCACTCCACAATCTCCCCCTTTTTGATGACGACAAAACATTGAGTATTTATAAAGTGAATTGCTCAACCAAAAGAAGATTTATAATAAAGTTTTGAAATGAATTCAAGTGTCTAGTCATTTAATTTATCCAAAATTGAAAGGTGTGAAACAGTAAATCCTGAAGTTAAAGCTCCCCCTTTCATTTGGAATTATATAAGCCTTCATGTCATGCAATCAATTGTTTGGCTTATATGTGTTTAATGAATTTGCTTTCTTAAGATTTCAGATTCTCCCCATCAACATATGCATTCAATTTTATTTAGATTCTCTGAATTTTCTTTTAATGTCTTGAAGCTTTTGAGCTTAAATTTCTGATTTTAGAGGAAAAATCTGACAATTTGTTATTGAGTATGATTCAACTAATCTCCGAATATTCCTTGAATAGATTCTGGAGATTACTCCTTTAGGAGCCCCAACAGAGAGATAATGAGCCTCGAGGTATCGAATCCACTTAGAACAAATTACTTTTTGCTTTAAGAATTTTCTTTTTAGTGATTCCCTTTACATTTCAATTTAATATATTTTCTCTCCCTTTTTGTCATCATAGCAAAAAGGCAGGAGGCAAAGAAAAGTACAAGCACTCAAGAATGCACAATTTTGAAAGGAAATTTCTACTCATTGTATTAAATTCAAATTTGAGTACAAGTGTGATCACATATCAAAAGAAGTCCTCAAGGGACTGTACATCACAAAAACAGATAAAAAATACACTAATTCTTCTTTGTAGTGGAGGATGTGGCTCCCTTACTTAGTCTAGTGTGTTGGATGACCATGCTTAACCCCTCATTAATGTTCCCTAGTTGTTCGAGAATCTCCGAGGTGGTTCTAGACTGAGTCGAGGAAATGTTGTTCACACTCTCCTGAAGTGTGTCCAACCTGGAGATCAAGGCATGGGCTAATCTCTCTGCGCCCTGGCTCTGACTGCCTAGCTCCTGTCGGATGCCGTCTCGCATCTTCTTAGTGTCGTCCTTGACGTCACTCATGTTCCAGTATTGAGCTTGGACCAGGCTGCGCACATTGGATATCTCCTCCCTCAGATGCGCAATCATCTCGGCTACGGCTGCTAGGGAGGGAACTAGCTCGGTGGAGGGAGCACTCTGAGGACATCAGAGCTTCCTCAGTAGATCATCTCTCAGTTCCCTCACTATCTCCTGTCGCAACTCTCGGAGCTGCTCAGAAGATATCCGAACCTCCAGGGGCTGCTGCTGAGAAGGTGGGGCAGTGGAGGTGGAGGGCTCAGTATAGGTAGGAGCAGAGGTGGAAGGAAAGGTGGGAGGAGCTATGTCATGGTCCTGATCATGATCGGGACTAGGTGATTGATGAGTGGTAGGGTCAGAAGGTGTGGATGTGGATGTGGATGGTTTCCGTACCCAGACTCCCCCAACTCTATGGAAACCCATCCGATGGAAGGTTCTCTCACCCATGCGATCTGTAAAGCGCAGTGAGCAAGAGGGTTCCCCCTCAAGAATAGGGACCTCTAACTCCCTAAATATAAGGGTGAATAGCATGCCATATGGAAGGCTGAGCCTAGGTTTATCTAGGGGTTCGCACATGTACTTGTAGATGAGCTTGGAAAAGTTGATGGAAGTGTCTTGGAGGAGATGGTACATCAGTGCTAGGTCTCTCTCTGAAATAAAGTCAAACCTACCCGTTTTGGGAAAGAGAGTCCTAGAGATGACACTTAGGAGAAGCCGCATTTCAGCCGAAAGCTGATTTGCGAACACCTCCTCTATGGGGGACAGAGGTGGACTCCCTAAGATGGCCGTAAGGGCCTCTGTCCTATCGGAGGGGTGTGTGGGAACAATCCCCTCACTCGAGAGATGGAGGACTCGAGCAATGAAGTCCTCCGAGATGAAAATAGGGACACCCATAACAGTTCCCTGGATACCCCCGCTAACCCGTGCGACAGTACCATAGAATTTTCTAACTAACCCTGGATAGGTAGGGAGGTCAAGTGTGCAGAAAAACTCTAAACCCTGCGCCCTAAGGTGATGCCCTAGGTTGAACCCTTCTCGGGAGAGGAAGTCAAAGTTGACTTGTCTCCTGGTAGAGACAACCTTCCCGGCGCATGAGCGCAAGGGAACCGGCCTAGGCGGGGAAGGAACCGGAGGTGGTGGCCTTGCTGGTTCATTCCGAGCCTTGGACCGTCGCTCGGCCCCACTCGCGGAGGGGGGTCTCTTTCGGCTCGGGACAATGACCTTCCTAGGCATTTTTGACCTAAAAATGGGGAAGGACACAGAAAATAGGGAGAAACCTCGACGGAGATGACCTAAAGTGGGTCGGAGACGAGGTCGGAGACGGCTCTAGGGTTTTTGAATAGTGGCGGCTGAAAATAGAAGTAAAAAGGAAAGCATTCCGCTTAGGGTTAAAAGTCGGATTCTTGACCTTGAGTCGACTCTGGTATGTCGCGAGTCGACTCGAACTCGAGTCGACTCCCAAATATGCGCGAGTCGACTCCCTCATAAGCCGACTCTAAAATGTATCCGAGTCGACTCGAACTCTGGCACACAACCAAAAATCTTATTATTTTCGTGCCAAAAGAGAGAGTTATGGACTTATCTAGGATTTAAGAACTGATTTGATGATCATAGATAAGAAATCCTATGTCCAACATAAACTAATCCTCAAAATCAATGAACTAGAGGAGAGTATCACTAGAATGGATCAATCACTCCTAACCCTCTTCTTAGTATGCAAAATCAATCTTCACTCAAAGATTTTGTGAAGATATCAGCAAGTTGATCATCAGTACAAACAAATTAAAGTGTCACATCACCATTCAGTACATGATCTCTTATGAAGTGATGTCTTATCTCAATATGTTTAGTTCTTGAATGCTGAATTGGATTTTGAGTTAGATTAATGGCACTTGTATTATCACAGTTTATGGAAATTTTATCTTGTTTAATGCCATAATCTTCAAGTTGTTGTTTAATCCACAAGATTTGAGCACAACAACTCCCGGCAGCAACATATTCGGCTTCCGCCGTAGATAGTGCAACCGAGTTTTGTTTCTTGCTAAACCAAGAGATTAAATTTTCTCCTAAGAATTGACATGATCCGCTGGTGCTTTTTCTATCAAGTTTACAACCAGCAAAGTCTGAATCTGTGTACCCTATTAAGTTTATGCTAGATTCTTTAGAGTACCATAAACCTATATTTTTTGTTCCTATTAGGTATTTAAAAATTCTCTTAACTGCAATTAAATGTGATTCCTTAGGATTAGATTGATATCTAGCACACATGCATACACTAAACATGATATCAGGTCTACTTGCTGTAAGATATAGTAAAGAGCCTATCATACCTCTATACAGCTTTTGATCTATTGATTTACCTGATTCATCCTTATCTAGTTTGCATGATGAGCTCATGGGTGTGCTGATTGGCTTGTTTCCATCCATATCAAACTTCTTAAGCATCTCCTTGATGTATTTAGCTTGATTGATGAAGATCCCTTCTTTAGATTGTTTGATTTCGAGCCTGAAAAAATAGTTCAGCTCTTCCATTATGCTCATTTTAAATTCACTCTGCATTAAGTCAGCAAATTCTTTGCAGAGGTGATTGTTAGTAGCACCGAAAATAATATCATCTACATAAATCTGCACTACTAATATTTTTTTGTTTTTCTTCTTTAAAAACAGTGTTGTATCAACATTTCCTCTAGAGAATTCATGGTCTAATAGAAATTTGTTAAGTCTTTCATACCATGCTCTAGGAGCTTGTTTTAGGTCATAAAGTGCTTTGTTTAGTTTATATACATGATTGGGGTATTGATGATTTTCAAAACCAGGAGGTTGTTCTACATAAACCTCCTCATTAATATACCCATTCAAAAAGGCACTTTTTACATCCATTTGAAATAGTTTGAAGTCTTTGGAGCATGCAAATGCTAGTAATAATCTAATTGCTTCAAGTCTAGCCACAGGAGCAAAGGTTTCATCAAAATCTATACCTTCTTCTTGATTATAGCCCTTTGCTACTAGTCTAGCCTTGTTTCTAACCACAACTCCATTTTCATCAAGTTTGTTTTTATATATCCATTTAGTTCCTATTATTGAGTATTCATCGAGTCTTTCTACTAAATTCCATACCTTGTTTCTAGTAAATTGGTTTAGTTCCTCTTGCATAGCATTTATCCAATTTACATCATTTTCAGCTTCTCCAATATTTTTAGGTTCTAAGTGTGAAACAAAAGCTAGGTGATTATTTAAGTTCCTAAGAGAAGCTCTAGTTCTAATAGGTTGTGATGGATCATCTAATATTAATTCTTTAGGGTGACCGTATGCATACCTCCAAGCCTTTGTAAGCCCATGATCATCAATTACCTCTTGGCTTGTTGAGGTTTCTCCACTTTGCTTTGGTTCATCCTCTTGTAATGTCATATCATCTATCTTTTTCTCAAGTATTCCTGCATCATCATCAAGAGCTACTCTCTTGCTAGAAGAGACATCATTAGTATCATCAAAAACAACATGTATAGACTCTTCAATAACAAGGATTCTTTTGTTGAAGACTCTACAAGCTTTACTTGATGTAGAATAGCCCAAAAAGATACCTTCATCAGATTTAGAATCAAATTTACCTAAGTTATTTTTGATATTATTATGAATGAAACACCTACACCCAAAAACATGAAAATAGTTTACTTTGGGCTTTCTATCTCTCCAAAGTTCATAAGGTGTTTTCTTTATAATTGGTCTCAATAAAACTCTATTTAATATATGACATGATGTGTTAATGGCTTCTCCCCAAAAATACTTAGGGATGTTACTTTCACACAACATGGTTCTAGCCATTTCCTCTAGGGTTCTATTCTTTCTTTCCATAACTCCATTTTGTTGTGGTGTCCTAGGTGCAGAGAAATTATGAGTTATTCCCTTTTTACTACAGAATTCATCAAATAGATGATTTTCAAATTCCGTTCCATGATCACTTCTAATAGCTATGACTGAAGTATTTCTTGCATTAGTTACTTCTTTATGAAATTTCTTAAATACAGAAAATGCTTCATCTTTATGAGCTAAAAACATGACCCATGTATATCTAGAAAAATCATCTACAATAACAAGACCATATTTGTTTCCACCAAGACTTGTGGTTCTAGTTGGTCCAAATAGATCCATGTGTAGTAGTTCAAGAGGTCTAGAGGTAGAGACATAATTTATGGATTTAAAAGAGCTCCAAGATTGTTTGCCATATTGACATGCTTTACAAATTTTATTTTTCTCAAATTTTAGTTTTGGCAAACCTATTACAGAATCTCTTTTAACTAATTTAGATATTGTATCCATACTTGCATGACCTAATTTACGGTGCCATAACCAACTTGCATCATCAACCTTAGTATCACTAGCTACTAAGCAAGGACTGTTTTTAGCAAAATCTTCAAGATCTACTACATAGACGTTACCACGTCTAATTCCTTTAAATACTAAGCCATTGTCAATTGAGTTGGTTATGATGCATAAAGATGGTTTAAACAAAACATCAAAACCTCTATCACATAATTGACTAATGCTAAGTAGGTTATGCTTAAGACCATCTACAAATCGTACATTATCAACGAAGGTTGAAGAGGTGATTTGTACTTTACCTATACCAACGATGTGATCTTGGTTATTGTCTCCAAATGTCACAGCACCTTCCTTCTTAGGCTCTAAAGTGAAGAATTGCTCCTTGTCACCCGTCATGTGTCTTGAGCAGCCACTATCCAAATACCAACAGTTTTTGTCGACTTTGGCTGCAAGACACTCCTATACAAGGAAATCATACAATTTTAGATACTCAAGTTTTCTTGGGTCCTTCAAAGTTAGTAATGTTGGTTTCTTTTGGAACCCAAATCTTTTTAATTTTTTTTTTAGCTTCTACTTTCCTATGGTCACACACATTAGCTTTATGTCCTACTTTTCCACAGCAAAAACAGGTCATATTCTTAGTTTTACTTTCCTCTGCTTTCACAAAGAAATTTTTAAGGAGCTTTTGCTTATTATTAGGTTTATACCCTAAACCAGCTCTATTAAACACAGCTCGTTGATTGTTAAGTATCATTTCCAATTTTTCAGAACTATATGTAAACTTTTCAACAATAGGTTTGTATTTTTCAAGCTCTTGTGTTAGCTTTTGTTTTTCTGTTTTTAGTATGTTTAACTTTTTTGTGAGATTATCTTTTAAAGTTTGTTTACCGTTTTTAAGTTCTGAAATTTTTTTGGTTAGTTTTTCATTATCTTTAATTAAGGTATTAATTTTTTGAATTAACATTTGGTTGCTTGTTTTAAGTTCTAAATTTTCTTTAATGATAAAATCCTTATCCTTAATTAATTTATCGTATTTATGGAAGTGAGATTGATTGGTTAGTTTTAGCTCTTTATTCTTAAGATTTATTGTCTTATATTCATTCATTAATTCATTAAACGCATCATACAATTCATCAAAGGTAAAATCTAAATGCGTTTCAGATGTTACCTCATTTTCATTCGCCATGAAGTAGAAGTTGGCCTTTTCCTCTTGTTCCTCATCCGATGATGATGATGATGATGAATCGGAGTCCGACAAAGTGGAGACGAGGACTTTCTTTTTCTTATATTTGCTACCCTTCTTAAGCAAGGGACAGTCAACTCTGAAATGTCCCGGCTTCTTGCATTCATAGCATCCGATTCCTTCATTTTCCCTTTCCTTACCTTTATCCTTGTTGTAGGAACTTGAGGGACCTCTCCTCTGATGAAAGGACTTCTTCCGGTTGATGAATTTTCTGAACTTTTGCACGAGAAGAGCCTCATCATCATCTCCCTTATTATCTTCTTCTTCGCTGCTGCTACTGCAAGATAAATCCTTGTTAGAAGAAGTAGATTTGAGGGCTATTACCTTTTTCTTATGAGAGGATTCTTCTTCTCTGTGTTGTTTCATTGTGAGCTCGTGCGTCATCAGGGACCCAAGAAGCTCCTCAAGTGGAAGCTTGTTCAAGTCCTTGGCTTCTTGGATTGCCGTTACCTTGGCCTCCCATGACCTTGGCAAACATCGAAGAATTTTCCTGACAAGGTCACTCTTAGTATAACTTTTGCCAAGGCTTTTTAGGCCATTGACAATATCAGTAAATCTAGTAAACATGCAAGTGATAGTTTCATTAGATTCCATCTTAAATAGTTCATATTTATAAACTAGAATGTTTAATTTAGATTTTTTTACCTGATTTGTGCCCTCGTGGGTCACTTCAAATCTATCCCATATCTCTTTTGCAGAATTGCAGGTAGAGACTCTATTGAATTCATTACGGTCTAAGGCACAATAAAGCACATTCATGGTTTTGGCATTTGGTTGTGCCTTCCTAATATCATTGTCATCCCAATCTTTTTCAAGCTTGGGAATAGTAATGTTATCTACAAAAATAGAAGGAATGTATGGTCCATTAACTATGATACTCCAAATTTCATAGTCTTGGGCTTGGATAATATTTTTATCCTAGCCTTCCAATAGGCGTAGTCGGTTCCATTGAAGAATGGAGGCCTATGGGTGGATTGCCCCTCAATAAGTGAAGATCCAAAAGGGGTTGTCATTTTGATCTTTTACTCTTTTGATAGAAGAGCTCCTGCTCTGATACCACTTGTTGCCCAAGAAGACAACCCAAGAGGGGGGGGGGGTGAATTGGGTTTTAAGTAATAATTGCAAATTAAAATTTAATGAGTAACTAATTAATATTATTGCAGGCTGATTAATTAGATTACTAGTTGTAGTGAGTGGAGAGGATGGAAGAGACAATGAACCAATTACAAACACAAGAGGTTTTATAGTAGCTCGGAGCTAACCCTTGCTCCTACGTCCACTCCCCAAACTTTACTTGGGAGTTTACTATAATCTCTAGGATTACAGCCGGTTGTTTTACAAGTTCACAACCTAACTTGTTGTTTTCATGAGATCACAACGAACTCGGTCGGTTTTCACAGGCTCACCGACTAGAACCATCCGATTGTTTTCTCGGGATCACAATCGAACCCTTATACCGTTGGTTTTAACTTCGGCTCACCAACAAACCTCAACAACCTTGATTCAATCCCCTGATTGAATCAAGTAATAAGAAAACAGTTTGTAAAGAGTACAGGAAAAGCTTTTTAAAAAGCAAATATGAACAATATAAATAATGTAGAGTTAGAAGCCCTCAAACAGATTTTGGAAGAGGAAGAAGGGGCTTCTCGAACTCTGAGTCTCCTCTTTGAATGCACTGATGATCTGATGTCAGAGGAGAGCCTTGAATGCGAGGAAGACGTTTGGAGGATGGACTTCAATGCACTTCTTCCTTGTTTCTCTTGTATTTACTCTTGAGAGGCTTTGGTAGGTGGAAATCCCTTTTTCTTTGAATGGAGTCTCTCTCTTGATATTTATTACTGTTTACACTAGCTATTTAAGCAATCCCCATCGAAAAATAGCCGTTAGACACTCTTTTAGAGCCGTTCTGTACAGTCTGCAACTCCTGACATAGTGTCCCTTGGGATCGGAGTCGACTCGCTCGATCTGGAGTCGACTCGGCTGTTGCTGGAGTCGACTCATGCTTTACGGAAGACGACTCGCCCACTGTTCAAAATTTGAAATAAAGTGCTGTCCCATTCTGGAGTCGACTCGCCAATATCCGGAGATAACTCGGCCCTCCGGAGACGACTCGTTCTCAGGGTTCCAGAGATCTGTTTTTCTGTATTTCTTTCTCGAGTCGACTCGGATCATCTTGGAGTCGACTCGGTTCTCAGAGCCCGAAAACTGATCCTTTGTGTTTGGAGTTGAACTGCCTCGGAGTCGACTCGGATTTTGTTGGGGTCGACTCGGCTGACTTGGGAGTCGACTCGGGAGCACTTGGAGTCGGCTCGGCTCTCAGGATCCAAAAACTGTTTCTCTGTGTTTTGAGTTGAACTGCCTCGGAGTCGACTCGTACTTTGTTGGAGTCGACTCGGCTCTCAGAATCCGAAAACTGATCCTCTGTGTTTTGGCTTGAACTGCCTTCTAGTCTTGCTTTCCTCTGAGAGTCGACTCGTACTTAACTAGGAGTCGACTCGCCAAACTTCGGAGTCGACTCGTAACCTTTTGGAGTTGACTCGGTTGCAGGGTCTAAAATACATTGTTCTGTCTTTCTTTTGTTACCCTTTGGAGTCGACTCGGAAACGTCGGGAGTCGACTCAGCAACCATCGGAGTCGACTCGAACCCTTCTAGAGTCGACTCGCTGACAGGGTCTGAAAATCAACTTTCTGTCTTTCTATAAGTTCTTAGTCAGAGTCGACTCGTAGTGTACCGGAGTCGACTCAAGCATGTGTCAGAACTTCTGAAACACTTGGAGTCGACTCGTAACCTTCCGGAGTCGACTCGAGCTTCAGACTTTGGTTCAAACTGAGTTCCATACTTAGCCAAAATGTATTGAACCAAAGCTAGAGACACTTAAACATAAATTCACAAATATTTGGCTGCAACACTAGATTGAATTCATTAGTATAATATAAGATATACTCAAATGCTTTGAGCTCATCAAAATCAAAGAGGGTTATAATCAATCACTCCACACAGCCGGATCCACTCAAGCTCGGCTTGCGAAACTCGGCCTGAAGTCACCAGCCCCTAATAATGGTGTACCTAGCTCGGTGCGCACATCTTCATGAACACCTGGCTATGGTGCAGGACGACCAACAGTCCAGCTACTTCCTTTGCCGGAGCCAAAGAGTGACTCGACCTCAAAAGTCGGAGGGCAAAAAATGGGGGCCAAAATGGATCGTCCTGCTCAGGACAAGGGACCAACCTGTTTCGGCTAAGCAGACCTCAGCGCCAACTAGGCTGGACCTCGGTCCCGCTGAGAGCTAGTCCTACCTCGGATCTCGCCGAAGACCAAGCTGACCTCGGCCAGATCTCTCCACTGTTACGACCTGCAGCAACCTCCTCTGGATTCTATAATGACGACACGCCCTGGCCCGATGTCAAGACGTCCCGTAGTGTCGACTAAGAGCCGAATGATGCCCCGACCCGAGCTCGAGGCACCTTACTAAGTAGACCTCAAAGTCAAGGAGGCTAGGCCGATCTCAGAACCCGCCAAGCCAACCTCACTGAATATTTGTCGTGGCCCCCATGTCGGTTTGACCTCAGCGCCCTACCAAGCGGGCAAGGCCGACCTCGGCCCCCGTTGAAGGCCGAGCTGACCTCAATCCCCACCAAAGGCCGAGCTAATCTCGCCCAGTATGCGCCGCGGCCATGCCCTACAGCAACCTCACTGTACCATACTTCGCTTGATGGCCATGCCAAGACACGTCAATGAAGGACTATGCCATGCCTGCTGATAAGGGCCATATTCTGCGGCACACGCTAGTACCATACCGCGCACAGGGACAGCTCAAACCGTGTGTCGCAATCAAGCTGTGGCCACATGCCACCTAGCCAGCGCCATCTCCTCCCATAATGAGGATGGGCCATACCGCCGCCATCTGGGCACCTCTGCGGAGCTTATAAATAGCCCCATTAGATAATGCCTGAGGACCTTTTGGCCAACAAAAAAGTCCATGCTAACTTAAGCATCGGAAGGCCCTCAACGAAATCACCGGTTAGGCTTTGTGCAGGTACGTCGGCATCCAGCAGGCGAATTTCCTTCACCAACTCAACTAGCAGCTTTCTCGATTCCTCCGGCGCAGTCACCCTCGGGCCAAATTTGAACCACAACAGCAGGCTTAGGTGTGAAGGGGATGAAGGTATAGTTTGAGCTATATTGACGATAGATATAATCGACGAGATCTACCATCTTAGTGTCAATGGTCAAAAGCTGATTGTAATAATACTCGTTCAGACCAAAAAAAGGTAAACAGGGGAATGTTTGGGCGAGACCGAATTGGTGGGTGAAGAAGATCAAGAAATATGCTCAACCCTGCACTTAACTTTGCCTGAATGCTCAATGGTAGAACCAATATGGATGCCTCTAGGTACGAGAAACTGTTTCTATTAGTCATGTATTGCTTTGGCCACTTCTTGATCCACGTCTGCCTAGCAGAAGAAGCCAAGAAGGCTTTGAAACTTAAAGGAATGGATAAAGGAAAGAATTTGTACAGCAAGCCGAACCTTCATAAGATTTCTTAGAGTATTAGGCAAAATAAAGGTCGAGAAGAGGATATTTAGAAATTTTTGCCAAAGGACAAACCTTAGGGAAATAGGTTTAGAGACAAATTTGAGGGATCCACAAGGAACCCCCATAGCTCCAAGTTCCTAAGTTGAAGTACTTCATGTATTGTTAAAGATACCCCAAAATTAAGGGTCCAAGAGATGTAGACCTATCCTTGATCAAGGCAATGGCCAGTCAAAGATAAGCCTTAATGACTTGCAGTGATTGATAGCAGAAAAGAAATTTACATATCTATACATGAAAGAAGGTAATGTCTTTTATTGTGCAAATAAGCCTACTTCAATGGCAAAAAGTCAAAAGGTAAGATATATGGTTCGCATTCTAAACAAATTTAGGGACAAAATTATTAGAGGAGATTTCGAATGGGGTGTTTGTATTGAACACTTCCCTAATGGAGGGAATGTTAAAGAAAATCTTAAATCTAATAGACTGGGGCTGGACGTACCAAAGTTGAAGTAGAAAGTATTTGAAATAGGTGATCAGAAATATGCAACTACCATAATCAAAGGATGGTTGGCTAAAGGAGGAGAATGAAAAAAGATGAATATATTAAAAAGACCATTTTTCTCCTAAACAGATGACTTCTACCGAAAGACACGATTAAACCAATAGAGGTCACACTAAAGGGGCCATGGCCTGTAATAACTAGGATTTTTCTATATTAAGGTCATAAACCCTAGCCTCTCACAAAAGAAAGTCTCTTTGGAGTGCTGTGAAAAGATAGAAGAAATAGATCAAGGTACTTGAGATTTGGCAATGGGACTTAAGAAGCAACAGCCAAAAAGCTTTTAAATTAGTATCTGAGGATCTACTAATTGCAAAATCCTAGAGCGCTCCAATTCTTCCTATTTCTCTTAGGCAAGAGCAAGAAGGGAGGTAGGATCATTGCTTATTTTGCTGCAGAGGATGAAAGAGGTTGAGCAATGTGAAAGAATAGACACATGGTCAGACATTTAAGGCATAGGGCCAAAACAATAACCTAAAAGATTTTTGAAAAAAAATTGATTTATAAATTATTATTACTAATAATTAATTATTTTCAAAAGAAGTTTTGCATAAATAGTTTTTGTAAAAGGATGTCTAATATAGTCCAGAATTTTATTGGCCATACCATCTTATGATGGATTTTAACAATGCTACACTCAGTGGCCATACAAAGATATTGGAATGATGGTGGTTGAACTACAAGATATATCTTATGCAAGAATAAGAAGATCAATTTGTTTCATATTACTCATCAAGAGGTCCAATAATATATTATGAGCTTCATATCTACATGCTAGACCACATTGTTAATGTGTGATTAAAGCATACCTGAAGCAGCAAACCTTTGATGAGTGGGAACCTAAGTTGACCTATCTCAATAGCTCATCTTCTATGATCAAATAGAATAAGATTCTAATTGAAGGTTCTCTTATTAATTGGATAAAAGAGATTTGGATTTTGATGAGAGCACAAAAGTGCGATCTACACATTACTTAAATTAGCATTATTGCTAACAAATAATGATAACAGTTCTGTATTAATATTTTATTTTTGTTGGATACAGGTGATCATAAATCAAAGCTAAAATACGCATTGGGTCCAAAAAGATGCAGTTAACTGAATGGTTCAACCCTAGTTGCACACTAGAAGGAACCTAAGTTCAGCCAGCCAGTTCACTGCAACCAATTTCCAGAAGCCCGTGCATCTCAGCCCGATGGAGCCCACGTGCAGCTCATCCTCTTCTTCCGTGAGTGATCCACAGGATCCTCCCGCGCGTCCCAGCTCCCAGCCTTCTGTCTTCCTCGCAGATCCCGCATCCCAGCTAAGTTTCCGGCCGTCCGCGTGCAAAATCCACCGCGATCCAGCCTCGCCCAGATCTTCTCCGCGTCCGTGAGCCAACGTCCGCAACCTCCCGCAAAGCTTCTCCCAGATTCCGCCTCATCCGCAGTTCACACCATCGGTCAGCGTCCGCGTGTGATCAGCTCCCAGCCGTTCGTGAAGCCTCCCAACGTCCGTCCCGTCCGCTTCATCCGCGCGATTCCTTCCCAGATCCCGCAGGTGTCCGTGATCCCAGCTCCAAACCTCCATCCGAATCCCAGCATTTCCGCATCCCATGGCGATTGCAATCTTCCGGAATATCAGCTCGCTTCCGAGTCCACGCGCATTCCAACCGATCCCAAGTGTTCAAGCCCCAAGCTTCCACGTTCACAGAGGATCTCAGCTGCCTCCTGCGATCAGCCTTCCTCCCTTACCGAAGATCCCGGCTTCTGTGAAGCTTCCCTGCATGCCACGTCACGGCCAGCCAGCATCCGAATCCCAGCAACCATGATCCCGCGATCCACGCCCCAGATCCATCGGGTCAGCTCATCTCCACCGCATGTGAGAAGGGGATCGATCCCAGCTTGAAATAGACCTCTCGGCTGGGTGAGAGGAGGAGGCCCTCTGCGAGATTCAAAGGAAAAAAAAAACAGAGCCACTCCCATTCGGTAGAAACAGAGGATGAGCCATTAGAAAAGAAAAAAAGAAATAAAGAAGAGATACTCTGTTTCAGGCCAAAGAAAAGAAAAAAATGGAAGGGGGACTAATTTGTAAAATGAGTGGCTGATTCCTTAGGTGAAGGGTGATGGAGGAACCTTTGATGTATTGCTTTCTTTGAAGTAAATTCTGAACCTTTGCTCTTATTGATTTATATTTTTGATGTGTTATGGGTTCTTGCATAACTATTTTGTAGATAGATTTTTAATGGTTTATGTTTATTGGTACATGGACTGCTTTAGTATTTGATTTGTCGTTGATGTAATAGGCACGATGAATGCTTAGAAATAGAGTTCATATGTCCATAAAATATATTTTATATTTTGACCTATTCTACTCTTACATCCTTAATCAAGAATCGCAGGATTTATTCTTGAATGCAATATTATCAAGGGGGATTCCGGATCCCTAACTATTTCTATTTGATTGAACCTTGTTCATTGATCTATTATTCTCTGTTTTTAATTTCTGAAAATCAAAACATCATCTTAATCCACATATTTATTCAACTGAAAATTATATCTAAAAATTACGCTAATAATCTATAGATCGTTCCCTGAGGATTCGACCTCGGACTCCCGAGATTTTACTACTTGTGCGATTCTCCTGCACTTGGGAGAACAATTTTATTTTTGCATCAAGTTTTTGGCGCCGTTGCCAGAGAACGGCTGATTTATTAGTATAATTTTAGATTTAATTAGTACTTTAGTAGTTAGTCTTTTTTTTCGAAAAAAAATCTTTACTGCTGCTTTTTTATTCCCTGCATAGTCTGCATCAAACTCTGATATCAAAGTAATTCACCGTCTGATTGAACTCAAATTTGGTCGTCAGTTGCAGGACCTGTGTTTCTTTCATCTGCACGGTCTGATTGATATTCTGAAACTTTTAAGACTATCAGATTAATACGAAAACTTGCTGCTGTCTGTTTTGAATTTTCTGCATTTAATTGTTTTAGATCAGAATTTTATTGTTATCATATCTCATTAACCCTTGTTGCTAATTGAAAATTTAAGAAAAAAAAAGAAAAAACCTAAAATTTCAAATTTCAAATTTCAGAATTCAAATTTCAAACTTCAACTCATAAAATTTTTTAAAAAATAAATAATTTGCTTGATCACCTGTTCAATGAAATTTAATGTCATGTCATAAAATATTAAAAAAAAAATCTCTTGATTGTTGCATATAGTATATGGCATCAGCATAAAATATTCTAAGGGCTGAACCCATTTAAAAAGATAAGGTCGGGATTTCATCACTCGTCCTTAGCCCAAAAATCACCCCATTGCATAAATATCCTAAGCTTAATTAAAATCAACTAGACGTTGGCCCCTAAGGACATTCGAGCTCAATAGGACGAAGACCACCGAAAGTTGCACCAATTTCGCTCTGTGGCTTAGTTGATGTCTAAGCAAGCTTTGTCCCTATAAGGGAGACAGTTCATCTGTTCGAGGCAAGTGGGTTTTAAGTGGGACCTTTGCGAACGCATCGTGACCCCTCCACTTACCTGGTCAACTCGGTTCATTAGACCGGATTGGAGGCTTAGGTGCCCTCTTCAAACCAATTAGGAGCTGTCTAGAAATTTAGGAAAAACATTAGAAATTGAGGTGTAATGTTTAGTTGCATGTTTGATTGTTAATAGATTTTTGTTTTAGGGTGTAGTTTTAGGGTATCTTTAGTTGGTACTTACATTTATATTTATATTTTTTTAAAAAAAACATAAAAAAAATAAAAAAAATTTAATTAAATTTTGTATGCTAGGTTGGAATAGGGACGACACCGGTCGATTAAGTCGTACAACTTTAGATCGTCCCTTAGGACACACCCTTGAAATTTCTTCGCAGTATCTCACATCTTGTGAGATGGCAAATTTTCCTGATGATGTAGGAAGTCACCATGGAGATGAAGGTAGACCCCCAGTTATGACACTTCGACAATACTTACATCCCACTAGGACTAGTCAACCTTCATGCATGATTATTCCTGAAAATGTAGGACACTTTGAAATCAAACCAGGAGTAATTCAATTGCTGCCCAAGTATCATGGGATGGAATCCGAGAACCCTTATCTTCACTGTTGCCCAAGGTGACAAGCCAAGGGGGGGGGGGTGAATTGGTTTCTTTTTAAATTTAAACTATCTTACTCAAGTCAAATAGATGGTTAGTAAGCTAAAGCAAATCACAACACAAACAACACAAAGTATAGTGGTTCGGTGCTCTCCTTAGCACCTACGTCCACTCCCCAAGCGACCCCTTGGGAATTCACTATAATCTCGCGGATTACAGTTGGATTGTTTTCCGGGCTCACAATCCAAAAACCTTTGTTGGTTTTACGGGCTCACCAACGAACCTTTACACTTTGGTTTTCCGGGTTCACCAAAAACCTTTGTTGGTTTTACGGGCTCACCAAGGAACCTTTACACTTTGGTTTTCCGGGTTCACCAAAAATCTTTGTTGGTTTTACGGGCTCACCAACAAACCTTTACAATTAGTTTTCCGGGTTCACCAATCAACCTACTCCGTTGGTTTTCCGGACTCACCAACCAACCTTTACAAGTTGTTTAACAAATAAAGAAGGAAGATTTAAACTCCTAAATGAGCAAATGAAACAATATAAACTACAAAGAAGAGTATAGAAAATATTTATCGCTTTGAAGTGGCTTCTCTCTTCTTTGTCAAGAATGCTTCACTCTACAAGGGAGGATGGAGCTCTTGATTACTCTTTGAATCTGCTCAACCCCTTTCTTTGATTCTTGAATGAAGCACTTGGATGAAGAAGATTAGGGCACTTTTGTTTTCTTGTGTACTCTTTGATATTGCTTTCAAAAGGTTGTTCTATCTGATGAATAGTGTCACTTTAAATAGTCTCCTACATCCATTGAACAAGCCCCAATGGTTAGAATTCAAAAACTAGCCGTTACTGACTTTGGGAAGGACAAAAAGTACATCTGCAGAACTAGCCGTTATGCTTCAGCCCGTGTTTGGGTCGGCTCAACCTGTCCTTGGGTCGACCCAACTTTCACTAGGGTCGACTCAAACATTCCTTGGGTCGACTCTCTCAGAAAACACAGAAACTTGAAATTCAGCCTTCCTTCCCTTGGGTCGACCCAACCATTCTTTGGGTTGACTCAAAGTTCACTTGGGTCGACTCAACTTCTTCTTGGGTCGACCCTCTCAGTAATTCCAGAGAACCATTTTCTGTCTTCTTTTCTGTCTTGCCTTTGGGTCGACCCTCTCAGGGTTTGGGTCGACTCAAGCTTGGGTCGACTCAACTACTTCTTGGGTCGACCCTCTCAGTGAATCCAGAGAACTATTGTTCTGTCTTGTTTTGAGGATCTTGATGTTTGGGTCGACTCATGCTTTCCATGGGTCGACCCAACTCACTGTTCATCTGTGCCATTTTTGCAGAAGTGTGCCAAATGATTTCTTGATGTGCCGGGGTCGACCCAATCATCCTTTGGGTCGACTCAATTCACACTTTGCTGCATCTCAAGGTTAGATTCATTCAAATAAACAATGAAATGTATCTATATCAATTTATACAAATATCCTGAGAGTAATAGTCTTATAAATGAAGTATCAATTTAACTTATAACATACTCTAGATAATTGCTTGTTAATCATCAAAATAACACTATCATCCTCAATCTCCCCCTTTTGATGATTACAAAATAAAGAGTATGAGCCTATTGATACTTGTCTTTAAGATCAGTTTTTAAAAGGGCTTAACTTGCTGAATTTCAGCTTTTCATATATAAGAGTGAAATCTCCCCCTATTTCATTTAAATGTTGCCAATTTGACTTTTTGAATTGCTCCCCCTTTCATTTATAATTCATTAACGATGAAACTTCAAAAATTAGAGATAAAATATGAGTTCAGGTTATGTATCGGGGTGCGAGAGGTGCGTGCCAAATTCTGAAATTATATGTGCCAAATTCTGAAATTTGATAGAAATTTTTGATTTGATGATTTTCATTGTTACAAATTGCTCCCCCTTGGATGTATAAGCTTTCTTATATGATTTTCAATTTGTTTGCCTAATTATTTCTCTTTTCTTGCATAAGTTCTTATTTCTCTTTCTTTACATAACTTCTTATTTCTTTTTCTTTACTTCTCCTTTCTTTAACTTTCTTTACTTTTGCTCTTATTAATCTTTCTTTACTTACTCTATAGATATCTTTAGTTCTCCCCTTTTTGTTACTTTATTTACTCTAAACAATATCTTTACTTCTCCCCTAAGATCTTTACTTCTTCTAAAATAAATACTCTTTCTTTACTTCTCCCCCTTTTTGTTATCATCAAAAAGATACATGGGAAAGATGCAATAAATACCAAACTTCAAATTTCATTGATCAAAATGGGAACATTTTCATACATTCATGCCAAAAATAAAAACAGATACAATGTTCCTGAATCAAAGTTTAAAGATACATGATAAAAGCAAAATACATACGAGAACTAGATATCTAGCCTAGACTCTAAACATAGATGCTAAGATCAGCCTAGGGAGACTCTAACGGCTGGGATCTAGTCCTCATCCTCCTAGTGTACGTGGCGAGGGGAGGTCGAGCCTGGTGAGACTGTGTCTGGCGTGGAGCACGACGAGCTGGATGACTCTGTGCCGAAATCTCTGACTCAGCAGCCTGTGGCACAGATGGTCCATGGGTCTCTCTCTCTCTCCGGAGTGCTCCTATCTGCTGCCTCAGATCACTGATCTCAGCAGACATGACGTCCAATCGGGCGTCCAATCGGCTCGTCAGCCCGTCAGTGATAGTCCTCGCCTGAGCTGACATGAGCTCAGTCATCCTGCTCCAGAACTCATTCGTATCTCTCGGAGGAACGGATGATGATGGTCCAGCCTTTGAAGGTGCAGTAGGATGATCCATATGCTTCTCATCCTCATCCTCTGGTGCATCTCCCTCTGGTGCCTCACCCTGAATGCCTGCTCCAGTGTGAATCCACTGCCCGTTCACTTTCTCATATCCCATGCGTATAAGTGTCCGTGCAGTGTATGTGTCAGTATGATGCAGACTCTTGGATGCCTCCTCCTCGAGAGCTAAACCGTGCTGTCGAAAAATCAAGGTGAGTATCATACCATAAGGTAGTGATACCCTGGAGTTGCACATCACCTTCCTCATCTGTCTCAGTATCATGGCCGGAAGATTTAGGGGAATCCCCTGAATCATACACTCCATCACTGCTAGATCTCGCTCTGTGATGAGATCGAATCTCCCGGTCTTTGGAAATAAGATTCTATTTATTATACTGAGCAGTAATCTCATTTCAGCAGTAAGAGAACTAGCTATTACCTTCGCGGAAAAGTCGAAGTTCTCATTTTCCATGATCAACTGTAGAGCTCTCATTTTGTTTTCAGGCTTTTCCGGAGTGGCTCCTACGCAGGGTAGATGAAGTAGCTCACTCAAGCTCTCCTCGGAAACTCGAACTCGAACCCCTCGAACTTCCGAAACAAGCCCTCCCATACCAGTTTTGAGGAAGGCATAGAACTCCTGAACCAATCCGGGATAGATCATCACGTCTAGGGAGCAAAGATACTCCCAACCTTGTCTTTGGATCCATTCCCTCAACCGAAACCCTTCTTGATCAAAGAACTCGGAATGGATCCTTCTCCCCGTTGTAACCGGTCTCCCCGCAAATCTTGCAAGTATCACTGAGGGGGAAGGAGGAGGAGGGGCCTCCGCACGTGCCTCACGTCGTGGATACACGGTAGATGGCTCCGTAGGTTGCCTTTCCTCCCGTTGGATCCGTGTGACTCTTCCGGATCTCTTGGCTACGGCTCTTTTGGGTCCCATTTCTCTAAGATCTCAAGGTAATCTACTGTTTGGAGGAGTTTGGAGGAGTTTGGAGAGTGGGGATTAGAGTATTCAGAAGAGGACAAGGGCAAACAGTGCCCTAACAATGCTCTCGGGTCCCCTTTTAACAGTGGGGTCCCGACGTTGGGTCGACTCAAGATTTTTCTTGGGTCGACTCAACGTTGGGTCGACCCTATTCAGGGTTGGGTCGACCCAAGTGCAGAATTTTTTCTTTTCTCTTCCTTTTTGCTTCTAAGAATTTTCCTTGCTTCCAATCCTTATAAACTCTTTATGGGACAATGATACATGAGTAAGGAATCTCTAGATAACAAATTTGACTCATGTTTCATGGGATTTTAGAAATTGGAAGAATGTATCATGAGACTACTAGCTCCCTTTTATATTTCTTCAATAAAAAGGATCACATATGCCTAATTCCCTCCTTAGCATGCAGAATCTATCTTCACTCAATGGTTTCGTAAATATGTCGGCTAATTGTTTTTCAGTGCATATATGCTCAATACATATATTTCCATTTTGCACATGATCCCTAATAAAATGGTACCTTATTTCTATGTGTTTGGCTTTAGAGTGCTGAACTGGATTTTTAGTAAGATTGATGGCACTAGTATTATCACACTTAATAGGAATATTATCTAGTTTAACTCCATAGTCCTCTAGTTGTTGCTTAAGCCATAATACTTGAGCACAACAACTACCAGCAGCTATATATTCAGCTTCAGCTGTGGACAGTGCCACTGAATTCTGCTTTTTGCTAAACCATGATACTAAGTTATTTCCTAAGAATTGACATGTGCCACTTGTGCTCTTCCTATCTAATTTGCATCCGGCAAAATCAGCATCTGAATACGCAAGCAAATTTAGACAAGTGTCCCTTGAGTACCATAGCCCTATATTGGTAGTTCCTCTTAAATATCTAAGGATTCTCTTAACAGCACTTAAATGTGACTCCTTAGGATCCGATTGGTATCTAGCACATATTCCTACACTAAATACGATGTCGGGTCTACTAGCAGTAAGATAGAGCAAGGATCCAATTAGTCCTCTATAGAGCTTGATATCAATACTCTTCCCTTTTTCATCCTTGTCTAGCTTGCTAGTGGGATTCATTGGAGTGCCTACTCCCTTATGATTTTCATTCCCAAACTTCTTTAGTATTTCCTTTGTATACTTAGTTTGATGAATGAAAATACCTTCTTCAGTTTGTTTGATTTGTAATCCTAGAAAGAAGCTTAGTTCTCCCATCAAACTCATTTCAAATTCTCCATGCATTAAATCAGCAAATTCTTTGCAAAGAGTATCATTTGTGGCACCAAAGATTATGTCATCTACATATATTTGTACCACTAATAGATTTTTGTCCTTTCTTTTGAGAAATAGAGTTTTATCTACATTTCCTCTACTAAAGTCATTATTAAGCAGAAATTTGCTTAATCGATCATACCAAGCCCTAGGTGCTTGCTTTAATCCATATAATGCCTTATGTAGTTTAAAGACATGATTTGGCAATTCATGATTCTCAAAACCTGGAGGTTGTTCTACATATACTTCCTCCTCAATAAAACCATTTAAGAATGCACTCTTCACATCCATTTGATATAATTTGAAATCCATGAAACATGCAAATGCTAGAAGTAATCTAATAGCCTCTAATCTAGCTACAGGAGCAAATGTCTCATCAAAATCTATTCCTTCTTTTTGATTGTATTTCTTAGCTACAAGTCTAGCCTTATTTCTTATAACTAATCCATTTTCATCTAATTTATTTCTAAATATCCATTTTGTTCCAATTACTGAATTATGCTTTGGTCTTTCAGTTAATGTCCATACATTACTTCTTTTGAATTGATTTAATTCTTCTTGCATGGCATTTATCCAGTTAGTATCTTTTTCAGCTTCTTCATAAGTCTTAGGTTCTAATTGTGAAACGAAAGCAAGATAATCATTTAAATTCCTAAGAGATGATCGAGTTCTTACCCCTTGAGATGGATCACCAATGATTAAGTCTTTAGGATGTCCATATGCATACCTCCATTCCTTTGGCAAGTTTTGAGATTGTGGTGGCACGCTATCATCTCCCTTATCTTGATTTGGCACGTCATCAATATTCAACTTTTCAAAATCGATAATTCCTGTATCATCATCAACAATATTTTCTTTCCTAGCAGACTCACTATCAGACTCATCAAATATAATATTGACTGACTCTTCCACTACTAAGGTTCTTTTATTGAATACTCTGTATGCCCTGCTAGATGTGGAGTATCCTAAGAAGATACCTTCATCTGACTTGGCATCAAATTTACTTAGATCCTCCTTGCCATTGTTTAAGATGAAACATCTACATCCAAAAACTTTAAGATATTTAGCAGTTGGTTTCTTATTCTTCCAGAGTTCATAAGGAGTTTTCTTGGTTATAGGTCGTATTAAAACTCGATTTAGAATATGGCAAGCAGTGTTTATAGCTTCAGCCCAAAAGTACTTTGAAAGATTTGACTCACACAACATTGTGCGTGCCATTTCTGCCAATGTCCTATTTTTTCTTTCAACAACCCCATTTTGTTGAGGCGTTCTAGGTGCTGAAAATTGATGTGATATTCCATTTTTAGTGCAAAATTCTTCAAAGTGTTGATTTTCAAATTCCGTACCATGATCACTTCGAATTGCTACTAAGGTGAGTTTCTTTTCATTTATGATATTATTATATAGTTTCAAAAATTCTGAAAATGCTTCATTCTTATGTGCCAAAAATGAAACCCATGTATACCTTGAAAAATCATCAACAATAACTAGTCCATATTTCTTCCCTCCTAGACTTGTAGTTCTAGTAGGTCCAAATAAATACATGTGTATGAGTTCAAATGGTCTAGTTGTTGATACTACATTCTTCGATTTGAAAGATGATTTAGTTTGTTTTCCCAATGAACATGGTCCACATATTTTGTCCTTTTCAAAGATCAATTTTGGCACATCTTTTATTAATTCCTTCTTAACTAGTTTTGATATTAATTCCATACTAGCATGTCCTAATCTTCGATGCCAAAGCCAACTAGTTTCATTTTTCTTTTCTTCATTAGTAATTAAGCATAAACCATTTTTCCTGCCTAACTCATGAAGATCTACTAAGTAAATATTTCTTTGCCTTTGTCCTACAAGTACAATGCTATTATCTTTAGGATTAGTGATTATGCATACAGATGCTTCAAATGTAACTTTAAACTCTTTATCACAAAATTGACTTATACTAAGAAGGTTATGTTTCAAACTCTTAACTAATAAGACATTTTCTATAAAAATAGATGGAGCAATGAAAATTTTACCCTTTCCAATGATATGCCCTTTACCATTGTCTCCATAGGTTACTACTCCACCTTTCTTTGATTCCAAAGAGACAAATTGATCTACGTCACCGGTCATGTGTCTTGAACAGCCGCTATCTAGATACCATCATTTTTCCACTTTATCAGCTGTAAGACACACCTGCAATCAAGATCAAGAAGAAACTTTAGGTACCCAAACTAAGTTGGGTCCTTTAGGGTTAGTACTCCATGTTCCTTTTGGAACCCAAACTTTCTTGAAGTTAATCTTTTGATTATAACTTGATTTGTTTTGACTGGACTTTCTAAAGTTACATTCATATGCTCTATGTCCTAACTTATTGCAGCAATAACAAGTAATATTTTCACTTTTAGCTTTTACAAAAATGTTCTTTAAGAATTTTTGTTTCCTATTTGTTCTATATCCTAAACCAGCCTTATCATATATAGCTTTTTGGCTATCAAGAATCATATTTAATTTGGTAGAACTAAGTGTAAATTTATCTACCAAGGATTTATATTTTTCAGCATCTTCTTTTAGCTTGATATTTTCAGCAATTAGATCCTTGGTTTCATTTGTAAGTTTCCTACTCAAAGTTTCATAGGTATGAGACAGTTTTAACTTGTCCTTAATAAGAGATTGATTTTCTTCTTTTAGAACTTTATTTCTATTAATTAGTTTCTTATGTTCTTCCATGAGTTCTAAGAATGCATCATGTAATTCATCAACAGTAAAATCACAGTCAAGTTCAGAATCTACCTCATCGTCATTGGCCATATGACACATTTGGGCCGTCTCTTGATGATCTTCCTCCTCCGAACTTGATTCCTCACTTTCACTCCATTCAGCCATGAAATTCTTCTTTTTCAACCTTCTTGCCATCCACTTCAAATCTGAGCAATCTATCTTATAATGCCCGGGTTTGTTACACTCATAGCAAATGGGAGTTTCTTTTTCCTTTTCTTTGTCCTTACCCTTTTCTTTGCTTGAGTTACCTTTAAGGAAGGGTTTCTTTTTATGGAACCTATTCTTACCTCTCATAAATTTTCTGAATTTTCTCCCAAGCACAGCCATCCCTTCTTCATCGATTTCTTCATCATCATCTGAATCTTCTGATTCAGTTAGTTGTTTAGGGGTGGTAGTCTTTAGGGCAATGGGCTTTCTTCTCTTGACCTCATCTTCTGAATTTTGCCTCATTGTCAACTCATGGGTCATGAGTGATCCTAGAAGCTCCTCTAACTGCAGTGTGTTGAGGTCCTTTGCTTCTTGAATAGCGGTTACCTTGGCCTCCCAATTCCTTGGTAGAGACCTGAGAATTTTTCGCACCAAATCAGAGTTAGAGTAAGACTTTCCTAAACTCTTAAGCCCATTTATAATATCAGTAAAACGAGTAAACATATCAGTTATGGACTCAGTAGATTCCATTTTAAACAATTCATACTTGTGTACTAATATGTTTATCTTTGACTCCTTAACTTGATTGGTCCCTTCATGTGTGACCTCAAGTCTGTCCCAAATTTCTTTGGCAGTAGTGCAAGTAGATATTCTATTAAATTCATTTATATCTAATGAGCAGTAAAGTATATTTATAGCTTTTGCATTTAACTGTGCTAATCTTCTATCACTTTCATTCCAATCCATTTCTGGTTTGGGTATGATAGTGCCCTCTATGTTAAGTGTGGGTGTGTGAGGTCCTCTAGTGATGATTTGCCATAGTTCATAGTCTGAAGCTTGAATGAATATCCTCATTCTAGCTTTCCAATATGTGTAGTTTGTGCCATTAAATAGAGGTGGTCTATTTGTGGATTGCCCCTCACTCATAGAACATCCCACTTGGGTTGTCATGATCTTTAACTCTTGATTGTGAGATCAATGAGTACTATTAGAGCACCTCGCTCTGATACCACTTGTTGCCCAAGGTGACAAGCCAAGAGGGGGGGGGGGGGTGAATTGGTTTCTTTTTAAATTTAAACTATCTTACTCAAGTCAAATAGATGGTTAGTAAGCTAAAGCAAATCACAACACAAACAACACAAAGTATAGTGGTTCGGTGCTCTCCTTAGCACCTACGTCTACTCCCCAAGCGACCCCTTGGGAATTCACTATAATCTCGCGGATTACAGTTGGATTGTTTTCCGGGCTCACAATCCAAAAACCTTTGTTGGTTTTACGGGCTCACCAACGAACCTTTACACTTTGGTTTTCCGGGTTCACCAAAAACCTTTGTTGGTTTTACGGGCTCACCAATGAACCTTTACACTTTGCTTTTCCGGGTTCACCAAAAATCTTTGTTGGTTTTACGGGCTCACCAACGAACCTTTACAATTGGTTTTCTGGGTTCACCAATCAACCTACTCCGTTGGTTTTCCGGGCTCACCAACCAACCTTTACAAGTTGTTTAACAAATAAAGAAGGAAGATTTAAACTCCTAAATGAGCAAATGAAACAATATAAACTACAAAGAAGAGTATAGAAAATATTTATCGCTTTGAAGTGGCTTCTCTCTTCTTTGTCAAGAATGCTTCACTCTACAAGGGAGGATGGAGCTCTTGATGACTCTTTGAATCTGCTCAACCCCTTTCTTTGATTCTTGAATGAAGCACTTGGATGAAGAAGATTAGGGCACTTTTGTTTTTTTGTGTACTCTTTGATATTGCTTTCAAAAGATTGTTCTATCTGATGAATAGTGCCACTTTAAATAGTCTCCTACATCCATTGAACAAGCCCCAATGGTTAGAATTCAAAAACTAGCCGTTACTGACTTTGGGAAGGACAAAAAGTACATCTGCAGAACTAGCCGTTATGCTTCAGCCCATGTTTGGGTCGGCTCAACCTGTCCTTGGGTCGACCCAACTTTCACTAGGGTCGACTCAAACATTCCTTGGGTCGACTCTCTCAGAAAATACAGAAACTTGAAATTCAGCCTTCCTTCCCTTGGGTCGACCCAACCATTCTTTGGGTCGACTCAAAGTTCACTTGGGTCGACTCAACTTCTTCTTGGGTCGACCCTCTCAGTAATTCCAGAGAACCATTTTCCGTCTTCTTTTCTGTCTTGCCTTTGGGTCGACCCTCTCAGGGTTTGGGTCGACTCAACTACTTCTTGGGTCGACTCAACTACTTCTTGGGTCGACCCTCTCAGTGAATTCAGAGAACCATTGTTCTGTCTTGTTTTGAGGATCTTGATGTTTGGGTCGACTCATGCTTTCCATGGGTCGACCCAACTCACTGTTCATCTGTGCCATTTTTGCAGAAGTGTGCCAAATGATTTCTTGATGTGCCGGGGTCGACCCAATCATCCTTTGGGTCGACTCAATCCACACTTTGCTGCATCTCAAGGTTAGATTCATTCAAATAAACAATGAAATGTATCTATATCAATTTATACAAATATCCTGAGAGTAATAGTCTTATAAATGAAGTATCAATTTAACTTATAACATACTCTAGATAATTGCTTGTTAATCATCAAAATAACACTATCATCCTCATTCACCTTAAGGATTTTGAGGAAATTAGCATCACATTTAGAGTGCCAAATGTATTGGAAGATGTCCTTAAATTGACCTTGTTTCCTTTTTCCTTAAAGGATAAAGCCAAAACATGGCTGAACTCTTTGAGACCTAGATCGCTAGGAATATGGCATGATATGCAAAGAGAATTCTTGAAAAAATTCTTTCCCGCACAAAGGACTAACTTTTTGAAAAGGCACATTAGTAATTTCCAACAAAAAGACCATGAAACATTTTACGAATGCTGGGAGAGATTTAAAGATTTGCTTCTCTCTTGTCCTCATCATGGGTTTGAAACATGGAGAACCATTAGTTTCTTTTACGAAGGATTGTCTCCACAGTTAAAACAATTTATAGAGACTATGTGCAATGGTCTATTTTTGGAAAAGCAACCCGATGAGGCATGGGACTATTTAGACTCTCTCGCAGAGACTGCACAATTATGGGATACAGGGGATAGAGTGAATAAACCTTTGCCTAAGCCTACTAGCATTCCACACGGGGGCCTTTACAACCTTAATACTCAGGATGATATTCAGGCTAAAATGGCAGCCCTTACTAGGAAGGTAGAGGAAATTGAACTTAGAAGGATTGAACCCGTCAAGACCGTAGAACATAACAGCGAGTGTTGTAGGATTTGCGAGATGCCTGGCCATCTCATCACTGATTGCCCCACAATATCCGCATTCAAGGAAGTCTTGCACGATCAGGCCAATGTTATGAATACCTATCAAAAATCTTTCAATAATCCTTTTTCGGGTACTTACAACCCTGGATGGAAGAACCATCCAAATTTCAGGTGGAGGAATGACCAACCTCAACAAGTATATAACCCAACTCCTTCACCTCCACACCCTCATTATGCACATGCACCTCCTCAAAAATCCAGTCTCGAAGAAACTTTGAAATCTTTCATGCAAGGTCAAGCTAAAATCAATGATGAATTAAGAAATCAACTGACAACGCTGACCACTGCTTTAAGTGCTCAAGAGAAGGGTAAGCTACCAGCTCAACCACAACCTAACCCTCAAGTCTACGGCGGTAGCAATGCATCATCTTCAACTTCGCATAAAGAGCAAGCAAAGAGTATAATAACATTGCGAAGTGGAAAGATTATTGACCGACCAGTCCCAGAACAAACACAAGTCATACCTGATTTTGACCCTCCCAAGACAAAAGAAAAGGATAATGAAGAAACTGAAGCACCAACATCTACTGAAAAAATTGAATGTGTTGCCCAGATAGACAACCCAAGAGGGGGGGTGAATTGGGTTTTAAAATAATTTTACAATTAAAACTTTTGTAGATGACTAATTAATACTTTTGCAAGGTGATTAATTAGTTGCTATGTGCTGTGAGTGAAATGAGAATGAGAGAAAGAGAGACAAGCAATCACAAACACGATGTTTATAGTGGTTCGGAGCTAACCCTTGCTCCTACGTCCACTCCCCAAGTCTCACTTGGGAATTCACTATAACCCCTTGGATTACAGTCGGTTGTTTTACAAGCTCACAACCAAACTTGTTGTTTTACGAGCTCACAACGAACTCGGTCGGTTTTCCCTGGCTCACCGACTAGAACCACCCCGATTATTTTCCCGGGATCACAATCGAACCCTTACACGTTGGTTTTAACCTAGGCTCAACCAACCAACCTCTACACCCTTGATTCAATCCCCCGATTGAACCAAGTTAAGACAATATGCTAATAATGAGGACAAACAGAAAAACAGAGCTTCTCAAAAGCAAATATACAGCAATATTAATAAAAGCAAAGTTAAGAGCCCTCAAACGCGTTTAAGTTGGAGAAGAGAAAGGGCTTCTTGAACTTCGGGTCTCCTCTTGAAATTCTGGACGACTTGAAGGCAGGAGGAGATCTCTTTCAATGTTGGGAAGATGTGGTTGGAAGGAGTTAATGGCGCTCTTCCCTCTTTTCGTTTGAAAAACCACTTGCAGAGAATGAATGCTTGATCTTTTTGAATGGAATGGTAGTTCTCTGCCTTGCTACAGTCCTCTGTGGCTATTTAAGCCATCCCCCACGGAAACTAGCCGTTAGACACCTTTTTCTGCCCGTTCTGCACACTCTGCACAACCTGACAATGTGTCCGTTGGGGTCGGAGTCGACTCGCGCGATCAGGAGTCGACTCGGCTGTAGCGGGAGTCGACTCATGCTTTTCTAGAGTCGACTCGGCAACTGTTCCGGATTTGAATTAAAGTAGCTTCTTCGACTGGGAGTCGACTCGTCTTGACCCGGAGTCGACTCGCCAACTTCTGGAGCTGACTTGGCATTTTCGGAGTCGGCTCCTCCCATGAAATCCGTAGATCAACTTTTCAATTTGGTCCGCTCGAGTCGACTCGACAGTCCTGGGAGTCGACTCGGCGCTCAGAGCCCGAACTCCCGATCTTCTGTCTTTTGGCTCGTCCAGTCTTGGAGTCGACTCGAACTTCCCCGGAGTCGACTCGGCTCTCAGTTTCCGAAACTTAGTCTTCTGCCTTTTTGGTGTACCGCTGCCTTGGAGTCGACTCGAGCTGTCTGGGAGTCGACTCGGTTCTCAGAGACAACAAATTGATCTTCTGTCTTTTTGGGTCGCGCTGTCTTGGAGTTGACTCGCGTATTGCGGGAGTCGACTCGAATCTCAGAGTCCGAAAACGGTTCTCTGACTTTTGCCTTGTGTTCCACTGAGAGTCGACTCTCACTTTCTTTGGAGTCGACCTGCCAACCATCGGAGTCGACTCGCGTTCCACAGGAGTCGACTCGAATCTCAGGGTCGAAAAAAAACGCTCTCTGACTTTTCTGTCTGTAGCTTCTTGGAGTCGACTCATATTACTCCGGAGTCGACTCGGTAAGCATCGGAGTCGACTCGCGCACTTCAGGAGTCGACTCGCTGACAGGTTTTGAGTTGATGCTTTCTGTTCGTCTGTCTGTTCTCAGTCGGAGTCGACTCGTACTGGTCTGGAGTCGACTCGAGCCCGTGCCAGTGATTCTGATACGCTTGGAGTCGACTCGTAATATCCTGGAGTCGACTCAAGTCTCAGACTTTGGTTCAAACTGACTTCATACCTTATCCAAAATATCTTGAACCAAGTCTAGAAACACTTAGACACGATTTTCACTGAAACACTTAATTGAATTCATTAGTAAACATAAGATATACTCAAATGCTTTGAGCTCATCAAAATCAAATAGGGGTTTTAATCAATCACTCCACAATCTCCCCCTTTTTGATGATGACAAAACTTTGAGTATATGTAAAGTGAATTGCTCAATAAACAAGGAAATAAAATCCATAAATGAATTCAAATGTCTGGTAATTTAATATATCCAAGCTTGAAAGGTGTGAAGCAATAAATTTTGGAGTTAAAGCTCCCCCTTTCATTTGGAATTATATAAGCCTTCATATTATGCAATCAATTGTTTGGCTTATATATATAATTAATGATTTAGCTTTCTTAAAAATTCAGATTCTCCCCCTCAACATATGCATTCTACTTTGTTTTGATTCTCTGAATTTTCTTTTAATGCATTGAAGTTTTTGAACTGAATTTTTGGTTTTTAGAGGGAAAATCTGTCAATTTGTTCTTGAGTTGGATTCAACTAATCTCCGAATATCCCTTGAATAGATTCTGGAGATTACTCCATTAGGAGCCCCAACAGAGAGATAATGAGCCTCGAGGTACCAAATCCACTAAGAACAAATTATGTTTTAATTTTCATTTTGATTCCTTTTATGTTGATTCCATTTACATATCTATTAAATATTTCTCCCCCTTTTTGTCATCGTATGAAAAAGGAGGTAATCAGAACACACAATCAATCATAGATCAAATGGCACAGAATTGCAGAAAATATGGCTACTCATTGTATTGATTTGTATGTAAATACATTTGAGAATACAATAAGTAAAGCAAAACAATACATGTCAACACAAAAACAGCTAAGGTCTCCTCGAGGATGTAACTCCTCCTCTCGAGGATGTGTCTCCTCCTCTCGAGGATGTGGCTCCTCCTCTCAATCTGTTCTGCTCCATGAGGAGGGTGACCCCGTCTGTGACATTCCCAAGCTGGGAGATAATGGCCGAAGTGGCCCTGCTGTGTGTGGTGGAGAGCTCGGTCAGGGTCTCCTGCAGTGTGTCCAACTTGGCGATCAGTACATTCGCCAAGCGCTCTGCCCCCTGGGTAGTGGTGCCCATATCCTGTCGGACGTTATCGCGCATCTTCCGAGTAGTGCTCGTGACTTCGCTCATGCTGTGGAACTGGGCTTGGATCAGGAACCTTACATTGTCGATCTCTTCCCGCACATGGGCCATCATCTCAGCCACGGCGGACAAGGAAGGGACCAACTCAGAAGATGTGGGTGCAGGAGAGGGAGCAGGCACTGAACCTCGGAGCTCCCTAAGCAGATCATCTCGCAGGTCTCGGACAATCTCCTGCCGCAACTCCAGGAGCTGCTCAGGAGCGATCCGGACCTCCATGGGTGGTGGAGCTGAGGAGGAGGGTCCGGCTGAGGTGGTAGGAGCAGAAGTGGAGGGAAAGTCAGGATAGTCAGAATCTGGCTCAGGACTAGGAGAATGTCTGGTGGTATGTGTGGAGGTGGAAGACTTCCTAACCCAGGTCCCCTCTACCTTCCGAAACCCCATCCTGTGTAGGGTCCCCGGACGCATGCGATCAGTCCATCGCAATGCCTTAGAGGGTTCCCCCTCAGGAATGGGAATCTCGGCCTCCCTAAACAAAAGAGTGAACATCATACCGTAGGGTAGGGTGAGCCTAGGTCTATCTAGTGGCTCACATAGATACCTATACATCATCTTGGGAAAGTTGATTGGGGTGTCCTGGAGGATGTAGAACATGAGGGCTAGGTCTCTCTCAGATACAAAATCAAATCTCCCGGTCTTAGGGAACAAGGACCTAGACAGGATGCTCAGGAGGATCCGCACCTCAACTGGAAGTGAGCTAGCGGATACCTCGTCTAAGGGGGACTGAGGAGGATATCCTAGTATGGCCGTAAGGGCCTCAGTCCTATCCTCGGGGTGTGTGGGAGCCACCCCTACTTGTGGAAGGTGGAGGATGTGGGCAATGATATCCTCCGAAATGAACAAAGGGACACCGGCTACCGTGCCCTCTATACCCCCATCTCCCCGATGGACGGTACCGTAAAACTCTCTAACTAATCCAGGGTAAGTGGGGAGATCTAATGTAAGGAAATACTCTAAGCCCTGGACACGCAATCTCTCACCTATGGTGAAGCCCTCCCGGGAGAGATAGTCGAAATCGACGTATCTCCCGGTGGAGACCGCCTTCCCGGCGCACGGCCTCGCGGGAACTGCCCTCGGCGGGGAACGAGCCGGAGGTTGTGACCTCGCGGGATCGTGCCGAGCCTTGGAGCGCCTCTCGGGACCGGCCTCGGGTTGGGACCTCTTCCGGACAACGGCTTTACGAGGCATAGTGACCTAGAATGGGAGGAAAAGCCCTAATGGACGGTGAAAAGGTCGACGGAAAAAGCTTGGGGACGACCGGGGACGACCTAGGAGTCGGCTCTAGGGCTTGTGAACAGTGGCGGCGGAGAATAGAAATGTTTTGAAAACGATGGAGCTAGGGTTAAAAAGTCGGATCCCGACTGCGAGTCGACTCCTCTGAGTCGCGAGTCGACTCGACCTCGAGTCGACTCCAAAGTATGCGCGAGTCGACTCTCCTTATGCGCCTATTGACCTTGAGTCGACTCCCGACTGTATGCGAGTCGACTCACCCTCTGCGGCCATTGATCTCGAGTCGACTCCCGTAAATGTCCGAGTCGACTCCCCCTTACGAGCCGACTCTGAAACTTACTCGAGTCGTCTCGAACTTTGGCACGCACCTAAAAATCATGCTATGTTCGTGCCGAATGAGGGAAAATCACTAAATTATGATCTGATTTGATGATCATTGAAAAGAAACTCTATTTTAACCACAATCTAATCATCAAAATCAATGAATCTAGTGGAAACTACCACTAGGATGGATCAATCACTCCTAATCCCCTCCTAAGCACACTAAATCTCTCTTCACTTAAGGGTTTTGTAAAAATGTCAGCTAATTGATCATCAGTACAAACAAATTGAAGTGTCACATCACCATTCAGTACATGATCTCTTATGAAGTGATGTCTTATCTCAATATGTTTAGTTCTTGAATGCTGAATTGGATTTTTAGTTAGATTAATGGCACTTGTATTATCACAATTAATGGGAATTTTGTCTTGTTTAATGCCATAATCTTCTAATTGTTGTTTGATCCACAAAATTTGAGCACAACAACTCCCGGCTGCAACATATTCAGCTTCAGCAGTAGATAAAGCAACCGAGTTTTGTTTCTTGCTAAACCATGAGATTAGGTTTTCTCCTAGAAATTGACAAGACCCGCTGGTACTTTTTCTATCAAGTTTACATCCAGCAAAGTCTGAATCTGTGTATCCTATTAATTTTAGGCTAGATTCTTTAGAATACCATAAACCTATATTCTTGGTTCCTATTAGGTATTTAAAGATTCTTTTGACTGCAATTAGATGAGATTCTTTAGGATTAGACTGATATCTTGCACACATGCAAACACTAAACATGATATCAGGTCTACTTGCAGTTAAATACAACAAAGATCCTATCATACCTCTATATAGCTTCTGATCTACAGATTTACCTGATTCATCTTGGTCTAATTTGCATGATGAGCTCATGGGGGTGCTGATTGATTTGTTTCCCTCCATATCAAACTTCTTGAGCATCTCCTTGATGTATTTGGCTTGACTGATGAAGATGCCTTCTTCAGATTGTTTGATTTGAAGTCCAAGGAAGTAATTCAGCTCTCCCATCATGCTCATTTCAAATTCACTCTGCATCAAATCAGCAAATTCTTCGCAGAGGCGATTGTTAGTAGCACCGAAAATAATATCATCAACATAAATCTGTACTAATAACATATCTTTGTTTTGCCTTTTCAGAAACAGTGTTGTATCTACATTACCCCTAGAGAACTCATGTTCTAATAGGAATTTGCTAAGTCTCTCATACCATGCTCTAGGTGCTTGTTTCAAACCATAAAGTGCTTTGTTCAATTTATAAACATGATTAGGGTATTGATGATTTTCAAAACCAGGAGGTTGTTCTACATATACCTCCTCATTAATATACCCATTTAAAAATGCACTTTTTACATCCATTTGAAATAATTTAAAGTCCTTAGAGCATGCAAAAGCTAGTAAAAGTCTAATTGCTTCAAGTCTAGCTACCGGAGCAAAGGTTTCATCAAAATCTATACCTTCTTCTTGATTATAACCCTTTGCTACTAGTCTAGCCTTATTCCTTATTACAATACCATTTTCATCAAGTTTATTTTTATAAATCCATTTGGTACCTATAATTGAATATTCAGTAGGTCTTTCAACTAGATTCCATACTTTGTTTCTAGTAAATTGGTTTAATTCTTCTTGCATTGCATTTATCCAATTTACATCTTTTTCAGCTTCTTCTATGTGTTTGGGCTCAAAATGTGAAACGAAAGCTAGATGATTGTTTAAGTTCCTAAGGGATGCTCTAGTCCTAATAGGTTGAGATGGATCATCTAGAATTAATTCCTTAGGATGCCCGTGAGCATACCTCCAAGCTTTAGTTAGCCCATGATCCACAATAGCCTCTTGGCTTGATGATGCACCTTCAATTAATTTTTGATTATCATCTTGTAATGTCATCTCATCTATCTTTTCTTCAAGAATTTCAGCATCATCATCAAAATTAACTCTCTTGCTAGAAGAGATGTCACTAGAATCATCAAATACAACATGTATAGATTCTTCTATAACTAAGGTTCTTTTATTAAAGACTCTATAGGCTTTGCTAGTTGTAGAGTACCCCAAGAATATAGCCTCATCAGATTTTGAGTCAAATTTTTCTAGATTATCTTTCCCATTATTATGAACAAAACACCTACATCCAAAGACATGAAAATAGTTTACCTTTGGTTTTCTGTTTTTCCAAAGTTCATAAGGTGTTTTCTTTATAATAGGTCTCAATAAAACTCTATTTAGTATATGACAGGAAGTATTAATGGCTTCTCCCCATAAGTACTTAGGGAGGTTACTTTCACATAACATAGTTCTAGCCATTTCCTCTAGAGTTCTATTTTTCCTCTCCACAACTCCATTTTGTTGTGGTGTCCTAGGTGCAGAAAAGTTGTGTGTTATCCCCTTTTTACTACAAAATTCTTCAAATAAATAATTTTCAAATTCGGTACCATGGTCACTTCTAATAGCTATTACTGAAGTATCCCTAGCATTGGTTACTTCTTTATGAAATTTCTTGAAAACTGAAAAAGCTTGATCCTTATGAGTTAAGAACATGACCCAAGTGTATCTAGAATAATCATCTACAATAACTAGACCATATTTATTTCCACCTAGGCTTGTGGTTCTAGTTGGTCCGAATAGGTCCATGTGTAGTAGTTCTAGAGGTCTAGAAGTTGAGACACAATTTATAGATTTAAAGGAGTTCCTTGATTGTTTGCCAAATTGACATGCTTCACAAATTTTATTCTTTTCAAACTTTAATTTTGGCAAACCTATCACAGAATCTCTTTTAACTAGTTTGGATATTGTGTCCATGCTTGCATGACCTAACTTACGGTGCCATAACCAACTAGCATCATTGTCCTTAGTTTCATTAACAACTAAGCATGGGTTGTGTTTGGCAAGATCCTCAAGGTCTACAACATACACATTCCCACGTCTTATTCCTTTAAAAACTAAACTATTGTCATTTGGGTTTGTTACGATGCATAGTGATGGTTTAAACATAACATCATAGCCTCTATCACATAATTGACTAATGCTTAATAAATTATGCTTAAGACCATCAACATATCGAACATTATCAATAAAAGTAGAAGGGGTAATTTGTACTTTACCTATACCAATGATGTGACCTTGGTTGTTGTCTCCAAAAGTCACAGCACCTCCCTTCTTAGCTTCAAGGGTGAAGAATTGATCCTTGTCACCCGTCATGTGTCTTGAGCAGCCACTGTCCAAATACCAGCAATTTTTGTTGACCTTGGCTGCAAGACACTCCTACACAAGCAGATCATATAATCTTAGGTACCCAAGTTTCTTGGGTCCTTCATGGTTAGTCATATTAGTTCCTTTTGGAACCCATACCCTTTTAATTTTTCTTTTAGTTTTTCCTTTCCTATAGTCACATATGTTTGCTTTATGTCCTACAGTTCCACAACAAAAGCAGGTTACTTTCTTAGTTTTGCTTTCTCCAGCTTTAACAAAGAAGTTACTAAGAAGTTTTTGCTTATTTTTAGGTTTATATCCTAAACCCGCTCTATTAAATACGGCTCGTTGACTATTAAGTATCATATTCAGTTTTTCTGAACTATATGTAAATTTTTCAACCAAAGGTTTGTACTTTTCAAGTTCTTTAGTTAGAGTTTGTTTTTCGGTTTTTAGAATGTTTAAATCTTTTATGACATTCTCGTTTAAGATTTGTTTATTGTTTTTAAGTTCTGAAATTTCTTAGTTAGTTTTTCAATATCTTTACTCAAGGTATTAGTCTTTTGAGTTAAGAGTTGATTGCTTGTCTTAAGTTCTAAATTTTCTTTGGTGATAGAGTTCCTTATCCTTAACTAATTTATCGTATTTATGTAAGTAAGATTGATTAGCTAGCTTTAGCTCTTTGTTCTTAAGGTTTATAGCCTTATATTCTATCATTAATTCATTAAATGCATCATACAATTCATCAAATGTAAAATCTAGATGCGTTTCGGACGTTACCTCATTTTCATTGGCCATGAAGCAGAAATTGGCCTTTTCTTCTTGTTCTTCATCCGATGATGAAGATGATGCGTCGGAGTCCGATAAGGTGGTGACAAGGGCTTTCTTCTTCTTGTACTTGCTGCTCTTCTTTAGTAAGGGACACTCAGCTCTGATGTGTCCCGGCTTTTTGCACTCATAGCAACCAATCCCCTCATTTTCCCTTTCCTTACCTTTATCCTTGCGATAGGAATTTGAGGGGCCTCTCCTTTGATGATAGGACTTCTTGTGGTTGATGAATTTTCTGAATTTGCGCACAAGAAGAGCCTCATCATCATCTCCCTCATGATCCTCTTCTTCACTGCTGCTACTGCAAGATAAGTCCTTGTTAGATGATGTAGATTTAAGAGCTATTACCTTTTTCTTATGGGAGGACTCTTCTTCGCTGTGCTGCTTCATTGTTAGCTCGTGAGTCATTAGGGATCCAAGGAGCTCTTCAAGTGGAAGTTTGTTCAAGTCCTTAGCTTCTTGGATTGCCGTCACCTTGGCTTCCCATGACCTTGGTAGACAGCGAAGAATTTTTCCTGACAAGATCACTGTTAGTATAGTTTTTGCCAAGGCTTTTTAGGCCATTGACAATGTCAGTAAACCTAGTGAACATGCTAGTGATTGTCTCATTAGAATCCATCTTAAATAGTTCATACTTATGAACTAATATATTTATTTTGGATTCTTTGACTTGATTCGTGCCCTCATGGGTCACTTCAAGTCTGTCCCAAATCTCTTTTGCAGAATTGCAAGTAGAGACTCTATTGAATTCATTCCTATCTAATGCACAGTAAAGCACATTCATTGCTTTAGAATTGAGTTGTGCCTTTCTCATGTCATGTTCATCCCAATCCTTTTCTAGTTTGGGTACAGTGACCCCCTCTACATAGATGGATGGGATGTATGGTCCATTTGATACAATGGTCCACATCTCATAGTCTTGGGCTTGGATGAATATTCTCATCCTAGCCTTCCAATATGAGTAATCGGATCCATTAAAGAATGGGGGTCTTTGGGTGGACTGACCCTCAATGTGGGAAGATCCAAATGGGGTTGTCATTTCGATCTTTTACTCTTAGGGTAGAAGAGTTTAGGCTCTGATACCACTTGTTGCCCAGATAGACAACCCAAGAGGGGGGGTGAATTGGGTTTTAAAATAATTTTACAATTAAAACTTTTGTAGATGACTAATTAATACTTTTGCAAGGTGATTAATTAGTTGCTATGTGCTGTGAGTGAAATGAGAATGAGAGAAAGAGAGACAAGCAATCACAAACACGATGTTTATAGTGGTTCGGAGCTAACCCTTGCTCCTACGTCCACTCCCCAAGTCTCACTTGGGAATTCACTATAACCCCTTGGATTACAGCCGGTTGTTTTCCAAGCTCACAACCAAACTTGTTGTTTTACGAGCTCACAACGAACTCGGTCGGTTTTCCCAGGCTCACCGACTAGAACCAACCCCGATTGTTTTTCCGGGATCACAATCGAACCCTTACACGTTGGTTTTACACTCGGCTCACCAACCAACCTCTACACCCTTGATTCAATCCCCCGATTGAATCAAGCAAAGACAATATGGAAAGAATAAGAAACAAACAGAAAAACTGAGCTTCTTAAAAAGCAGATTTGCTACAATATAAACTAGAGAGAAGTTAAGAGCCCTCAAACACTTTTGCGTTGGAGTAGAATAAGGCTTCTTGAACTTTGAGTCTCCTCTGGAACGTCTGATCGACTTGAATGCAGGAGGAGACTTCTTTCAATGCTGGGAAGAGGTTGTTGGATGGAGTTAATGGCGCTCTTTCTTCTTTTTCGTTGAAAGCAAGTTTGCAGAGAATAAATGCTTGATCTCTTTGAATGGAATGGTAGTTCTCTGCCTTGCTACAGTCCTCTGTGGCTATTTAAGCCATCCCCCACGGAAACTAGCCGTTAGACACCTTTTTCTGCCCGTTCTGCACACTCTGCACAACCTGACAATGTGTCCGTTGGGGTCGGAGTCGACTCGCGCGATCAGGAGTCGACTCGGCTGTAGCGGGAGTCGACTCATGCTTTTCTGGAGTCGACTCGGCAACTGTTCCGGATTTGAATTAAAGTAGCTTCTTCGACTGGGAGTCGACTCGTCTTGACCCGGAGTCGACTCGCCAACTTCTGGAGCTGACTTGGCATTTTCGGAGTCGGCTCCTCCCATGAAATCCGTAGATCAACTTTTCAATTTGGTCCGCTCGAGTCGACTCGACAGTCCTGGGAGTCGACTCGGCGCTCAGAGCCCGAACTCCCGATCTTCTGTCTTTTGGCTCGTCCAGTCTTGGAGTCGACTCGAACTTCCCCGGAGTCGACTCGGCTCTCAGTTTTCGAAACTTAGTCTTCTGCCTTTTTGGTGTACCGCTGCCTTGGAGTCGACTCGAGCTGTCTGGGAGTCGACTCGGCTCTCAGAGACAACAAATTGATCTTCTGTCTTTTTGGGTCGCGCTGTCTTGGAGTCGACTCGCGTATTGCGGGAGTCGACTCGAATCTCAGAGTCCGAAAACGGTTCTCTGACTTTTGCCTTGTGTTCCACTGAGAGTCGACTCTCACTTTCTTTGGAGTCGACCTGCCAACCATCGGAGTCGACTCGCGTTCCACAGGAGTCGACTCGAATCTCAGGGTCAAAAAAAAAACGCTCTCTGACTTTTCTGTCTGTAGCTCCTTGGAGTCGACTCATATTACTCCGGAGTCGACTCGGTAAGCATCGGAGTCGACTCGCGCACTTCAGGAGTCGACTCGCTGACAGGTTTTGAGTTGATGCTTTCTGTTCGTCTGTCTGTTCTCAGTCGGAGTCGACTCGTACTGGTCTGGAGTCGACTCGAGCCCGTGCCAGTGATTCTGATACGCTTGGAGTCGACTCGTAATATCCTGGAGTCGACTCAAGTCTCAGACTTTGGTTCAAACTGACTTCATACCTTATCCAAAATATCTTGAACCAAGTCTAGAAACACTTAGACACGATTTTCACTGAAACACTTAATTGAATTCATTAGTAAACATAAGATATACTCAAATGCTTTGAGCTCATCAAAATCAAATAGGGGTTTTAATCAATCACTCCACACACTCATTTATATGATATTATCTTGCACCTCACTACATTCTTGACTTGTTAGCAGATAGATGGAGAGTAATAAAACTTGAGTTAGAGTCTGCTTAAATATGATATCAACAAGTCTCTATTGTCCTTGCAATTCTAGTTTCATACAGTAATACTTGTTTCAAATTTCGAGTTAAAAAGTTGAAAATCCCTAATGATGAAGTTTGTGGGTAACTTCACTGCAAACCCTCACGAGACAACACTCGTCCACTAGGGTAACCTAGGGGTTTAACGGCTTGTTGCACGTGCTAAGTGCAATCGTAATGCTCTACGAAAGTGAGTATTTATCTAAGTATATTTATAACACTTTTGCACTCTCATTTTCGCACTAAATTGCTAGAGACTAGCAATAAGCTAGTTGGGGGGTTGATGAGAGCACAAAAGTGCAATCGTCATACCATCTTAATTAGTATTTTAGCTAATCATTAATGATAAAAATTACTAATTAACGTTGTATTTGTGTTCCAAGAAACCCAATAACATTGGGTTTGAGCTCAACTGTGATTCCAGCCCGTGCCAGCCAGTATGCCAGCATCTTCCCTTCCAGATCGGGTCCCGCTTGCTCTTCCGTGATCAACGTCCTAGATGATCGCGCGTCCGTCCATGATCCCACGCATCTCCTCCAACCCAGCAAGCTCCCAACAACGGCATTCAAAATGCTTCTCCCAAGCATCCGGGTCAATCCATTACATCCGCATCTTCAACGAGTCCTCCTAGCATCCCACAGATCACGCCATCATCGCAGCCGTCCGTCTTTTCAGCTCCAAACCGTGATCGGATTCACAGCAGCCTCCTCCTCCTCAGCCCGTGTCTCCTTTCATCCTGTGATCCGTGAATCACCCTTCCATCCATCGGATCCACGTTCTCCCCTCTTTCGGATTCCCAGCTCCTTCCACATCCTCCGTGATCCACGCGTCTCCAGCCATCCGCAATGAGCCATGAAGCCAGTCCCTCTCCCGTGATGCAAGCCTCCCACGTCCGCTCCTCCAGCACCGCGCCCGATTGCAACACCCTCTTCCAGATTCCCAGCATCAACCCGTCCGCAACGTCCCAGCTCTTCCATGACCCAAGCACCGCATCCGTGATCGGCTCCTCCCGGCGATCCCACGGTGTCCTTCCATCGATCCCACGGCATCAGCCTCCATCCCGTGATCCCAGCAACCCATGATCTCCGTCCGTTGCAGCCTCGCGTCCGGACATCTCGCATCCGCACCGGATCTCTTCCACGGATCATCGCCTCCTCCATCTCCTCTTCTTCCGGCCACAGCAGCAGATTACCGGAGCCGATCCAGCCGCAATCCGCGATCCATCCCAGCATCAGCGCCCCTGCATCGCGTCCTTCCCAGATCTTCCATCCGTGAAGGAAGCCCCAGTGATTCCGTGATCCCAGCCTCCACCGCATCCGCCCTCTCCATCCTCCAATAATCCAGCCATCCACGTGCTTGCTGGGGATATATAAGGGAGCCATCAGCGAGGGGGAGAGAGAGCTCGGTTGGGATTGGGTGGAGCCAAATAACAGGGGAAGAGGCCATCGGTTTGGGAGAGAAGAGAGAAAGAAAAACAGAGGAAGCCTGTTTTGGGAAGAAGAAAAAGAAAAAAATAGTATTTTATGTTCCACCGAGAGGAAGAAGTTTTCTTTGATTATTTCTTTCTTTTCTTTACTTTATTTGCAGAAGAAAGGCAGCATCAAGCTACCAATCTTCATTTCTACCTTTGTACTCAATTTATTTTTATAAAATCTATCATTTCTCTTTCGTGCAATCCTTGTTCTAGGTTCAGTTTAATTTCCGTTTTCTTTATGCAATCGTTTAATTTTTCTTTTTATGCAATACATTAAATCTTCTTTATGCATTTGTGTTCACTTCAATCTTCTTGTTTTCATCCATTTTAATTTATGCCAAAGCTTTTCTTTGATTAGTTAAATATATAAATGCTTTTCGAATTTAAATACCTATCTTTTAGTTAATTTCAATTAAAAAACATTCTCCGTAGACTAGAGAATCCATCAACTTCCTCAAATAATGTTTTCTTCTATTATTTAAAAATTGATTTCGAATTCGAGTGAACGTTTTAATTTTTATGCAACTCCAATCGCCTCCTTGTGGATCGACTTCTTATGATCACTATTCTTCGAGTAGAACAGGTAAGAGTAAAAATTAATTTAAAACTTTATCTGTCGGTTCTAACAACGATCTATTTAGCATATTTTTAGGTAAATAGGAATCATACAATAGGAGGCAGCCCGTGGCTGCCCACAGTGGCAACCACCACGTCGGCCACCACCTATGGCCAGTGACCCCTCCGCAAACCGTCGTGACACCACTTGTGGCACACGACCGTGCGGTGGGATGGTCGGGCTCGACCGTGGGGTGGCTGGGCCTTCGCAGCCGCAGGACCGGGGAGGCGAGCTGCAACGAAGCCCCTATAGAAGCGATGTCCGCCCACAGTGGTGGTGGGCGAGCCGCCTCGGCTCCCTTCCATCGAGACTGTCGCTGGCCAACCGTTGCTGGCCACGCCTAGCCCCCTCCCACGGCCGTGGCGGCCCGACC